>NC_089223.1:133075850-133203784 GCF_963924675.1 Phocoena phocoena
GATCTTAAATAGTTCAGGGGGTAGAGAAGTCCTCCCCAAGAAAGTCTTGCATCATCTGGTATCTGAATTATGAGTAGATAATTGTTAAACAGAACGTGTGATGGAGATCTCCTGGCAAAGAGCAGCACGTGTTAAGACCCAGAAGCAGGAAGAAGTGTGTTTGAGGGATCAAAATAAGGCAAATAAGTGACATTTTGCCCCTGAAGCTGAGAAGCTGAGTAAAATGATACTTGAGAGAGAAGCAAGGGTTAGATAATGACGAGTCCTTTAGACCCTTTGAAAGATGTTGTTCTTTTGCCTAAGAGTAATGATAAGCTATTCAAAGGTTTTGAGTAGAGGAGGGACCTAATCAGAATTGGTCTTAAGAAGAGTTGAGGAACTGTGGGAGATGGATGTAGGGAGCTAAAATTGCAGACACAGGGGTTGAAGTAAGAGATACAGGTAGTTTGGATTAAGGCTACATTCTGAGGATTTCCAATATTTAAATGTTAGTTAGAAGAGAATGAGCCACACAAGCCCCTTGACAAAGAGCAGCTGAGAGGTGAAGGAGCTTCAAGGCTGGCCAGGGCAGTGAAGCCAAGGGTGGGGTTTCAAGGAAGCAGTGGTTAATGCTGCCAAGTGCAGTTTAAGTGTCAAGTGAGACTGGAAATAAAAAGTGCCGTTGGATTTAGGGATGTTGAACTTATTATAATGGAAGGTGACTTCTTCGTTTTTATTATTCCCAAGGATTTAGGTTTCGGTTCCGTTAAAAGATAAATTGATGCATGAAAAGTTTTAAGTGTCTATTTCAGCAGACATCGATTCCAATCAGGCGGTGCCAAACTGTAATTGGTTCACAGCTCTCCACCAACAGGCGTCAGGGGCAAGGTGTTTTAGAGAAGATGCAGAAGCAAAGAGAGGAAATTATTTGATTGGTTTTAGCTTAAGGAGTTGCATGACTCGGGAAAGCCTAGTGGGCTACTTGTGATTGGTTGTTCTTCTCAGCCTTGAGGCTTTTACAGGAATTGACTGTGGTTTAGGTTTCAGTTTGCTTACGCAGGGTACCAAAGTACTAGAGCCACCTCAGTCTAATGGCCTCCTTGTTAGATTACTTCAACAGTTCTGCTTCTGATCTAACTTGTTTATTTCTTCCACACTATTAAGTAACAGTGGACTGTCACCACTGAACTTTGGAGTAACTTACAAGGGCATTCCTTTTTTAGAATTTTTTTTTTTTTTTTGCGGTGCGCGGGCCTCTCACTGTTGTGGCCTCTCCCGCTGCGGAGCACAGGCTCCGGTCGCGCAGGCTCAGCAGCCATGGCTCACGGGCCCAGCCGCTCTGCGGCATGTGGGATCTTCCCGGACCGGGGCACGAACCCGTGTCCCCTGCATCGGCAGGCGGACTCTCAACCACTGCGCCCCCAGGGAAGCCCCGTTTTTAGAATTTTTAAGCCTTTCAAGAAGTAATGAAAATAAAAGGCATTTGGTATTAGCAAAGGCAAATCAATTTCTACTGAGAGTTTGGATTTTCCCTGTAATTTGCCAGTTAGACACATTATTATTTTCAAGGATGACTAGCTGTTTACTACTGTGGAAAGGGAATGTTGCCTGTCATCCCAGTAAATGAAGAATTTTGCCAGCCATTCCAGTCCTTCAAGGTTCAAGCCACCAGCCCCTGCAGCCTCCCCACTACTTCCCCAGGAGGGGCCCTGATGGGAATTCAGAATGGAGAAAAACAGGAAGCATTCTGTGTTTTGGTTACTGGCCCTAGATAGCTAAGATGCATATCTAAGGAATAATTTCAGTGAGTGCAGACTCTTGCATCTTCCCGTACATAGATAAAGCCTTAAATCATTAACTTGAGATGGCTGCTTCTTGTGATTAGCAGCAATCTTTTGATGTTTGACTACATTTTTTTCTTTTTCCCCAGCAAAAACCTCCTATAAATCCTGGCTTCTCCCTTAACCTTGCAGAGCAGTTCCTCAGGGCTGAGAGGCTGTCTGCTGGACTACAGTCCTCAGTAAGATCCCTCAGCAAAACTTAACTTGCAACTTTTAGGTTGTGCATTTTTCGTTAGTCACACTACTTACAAAGATGACTCCAAAGCTTTCAGTATATGAACTAAGATGACTGAGATTTAACTCCAGAAATTTAGGCCAAGGACACTGAACTGAGCAAAGTTCCTTTGTTCTCACTTATTTTCAAAATTAGCTCTCAGGTTACTTTATAACTCCTGAAATGAAATGCAGTCTTATGACCAGATGGATAAATTAAATTCAAACTGATATCCGTGCTTTCTTTTCTGGGAATTCCAATCCTTAAAAGGTTTTTATAACACTTACATTTGATTCTATTGTTTGGTTCTAAGAAATATTGTTTTCTGAAAAGAAACCCCATACCTCTTATCTATAGAGACTATCACTTATTTCTTTACTCTATGAGTTAATAATTAACCAAGTTAGCAACTCTTCAGTTTTTTAATCTTATTTTCCTTGTTGTACAATTGCTTACCAAAACCAGGGTGTTTTTCTTCCCATTTTAATTCTCTGAAGAAAAGTATCCCCCAAATCATAAGTGAATTCAAATTTTCTTTGCAAAAACATTTTAACAGAGGGAGACCTTCAAGATGGTGGAAGAGTAAGACGTGGAGATCACCTTCCTCCCCACAGATACATCAGAAATACATCTACACGTGGAACAACTCCTACAGAACACGTACTGAACGCTGGCAGAAGACCTCAGACCTCCCAAAAGGCGAGAAACTCCCCATGTACCCAGGTAGGGCAAAAGAAAAAACAGAGACAAAAGAACAGGGACAGGACCTGCACCAGTGGGAGGGAGCTGTGAAAGAGGAAAGGTTTCCACACACTAGGAAGCCCCTTTGTGGGCGGAGACTGTGGGTGGTGGAGGGGGGAAGCTTCGGAGCCACGGAGGAGAGCACAGCAACAGGGGTGCGGAGGGCAAACCAGAGAGATTCCCGCACAGAGGATTGGTGCCAACCAGCACTCCCCAGCCTGAGAGGCTCGTCTGCTCCCCCGCCAGGACAGGCAGGGCTGGGAGCTGAGGCTCGGGCTTCGGTCGGAGCGCAGGGAGAGGACTGGGGTTGGCGGCGTGAACACAGCCTGCAGGGGGTTAGTGCGCCACGGCTAGCCGGGAGGGAGTCCGGGAAAGAGTCTGGACCTACCTAAGAGGCAAGGGGTGCGCGAGGAGAGGGGATTCAGAGCGCCGCTTAAAGGAGCTCCGGAGACAGTTGCGAGCCACGGCTAAAAGCGCGGACCCCAGAGACGGGCATGGGATGCTAAGGCTGCTGCTGCCGCTGCCAAGAACCCTGTGTGTGAGCACAGGTCACTCTCCACACCTCCCTTCCGGGGAGCCTGTGCAGCCCATCACTGCCAGGGTCCCAGGATCCATGGACAACTCCCCTGGAAGAACCCATGGCGCGCCTCAGGCTGGTGAAACGTCACGCCGGCCTCTGCTGCTGCAGGCTCGCCCCGCATCTGCGCCCCTCCCTCCCCGCCGCCTGAGTGAGTTGGAGCCCCCAGTCAGCTGCTCCTTTAACCCCGCCCTGTCTGAGCGAAGAACAGATGCCCTCAGGTGACCTAAACGCAGAGAGGGGGCCAAATCCAAAGCTGAGCCCTGGGAGCTGTGCGAACAAAGAAGGGAAAGGGAAATCTCTCCCAGCAGCCTCAGAAGCAGCGGATTAACTCTCCACAGTCAAGTTGATGTACCTGCATCTGTGGAGTACCTGAATAGACAACAAAGCATCCCAAAACTGAGGTGGTGGACTTTGGGAGCAAAGATATATATTTTTTTCCTTTTTCTCTTTTTGTGAGTGTGTATGTGTATGCTTCTGTGTGTGATTTTGTCTGTATAGCTTTGCTTTCACCATTTGTCCTAGGGTTCTATCGGTCCGTTTTTTTTTTGTTGGTTTTTTTTTTTTTTAGTATAGCTTTTAGCACTTGTTATCATTGGTGAATTTGTCTTTTGGTTTGGGTGCTCTCTTCTTTCTTTCTCTTTTTTTCTTTATTTTTATATATTTAATAATTATTTTTTATTTTAATAACTTTATTTTATTTTATTTTTTCTGAGCTGTGTGGCTGACAGGGTCTTTGTGCTTCGGCCGGGTGTCAGGCCTGTGCCTCTGAGGTGGGAGAGCAGAGTTCAGGACATTGATCCTGAACAGACATCCCAAAACACACCACCGGACTCAGACCTGCCCACCAGAAAGACAAGATCCAGCCTCATCCACCAGTACACAGGCACTAGTCCCCTCCACCAGGAAGCCTACACAACCCACTGAACCAAAGTCACCCACTAGGGGCAGAAACCAAAAACAACAGGAACTACGAACTCGCAGCCTGCGAAAAGGAGACCCCCAACACAGTAAGTTAAGCAAAATGAGAAGACGGAGAAACACACAGCAGATAAAGGAGCAAGGTAAAAACGCACCAGACCAAACAAATGAAGAGGAAATAGGCAGTCTACCTGAAAAAGGATTCAGAGTAATAATAGTAAGGATGATCCAAAGTCTTGGAAATAGAATGGAGAAAATACAAGAAACATTTAGCAAGGACCTAGAAGAACTAAAGAGTAAAGAAACAATGATGAATAACACAATAAATGAAATTAAAAATTCTCTGGGAGGAATCAATAGCAGAATAACGGAGGCAGAAGAACAGATAAATGACCTGGAAGATAAAATAGTGCAAATAACTACTGCAGAACAGAATACAGAAAAAAGAAGGAAAAGAATTGAGGACAGTCTCAGAGACCTCTGGGACAACATTAAATGCACTAACTTTCGAATTATAGGGGTCCCAGAAGAAGAAGAGAAAAAGAAAGAACTGAGAAGGTATTTGAAGAGATTATAGTTGAAAACTTCCCTAATATGGGAAAGGAAGTAGTCAATCAAGTCCAGGAACTGCAGAGAGTCCATACAGGATAAATCCAAGGAGAAATATCCCAAGACACATATTAATCAAACTATCAAAAATTAAACACAAAGAAAAAATATTAAAAGCAGCAAGGGAAAAACAATAAATAACATACAAGGGAATCCCCATAAGGTTAACAGGTGATCTTTCAGCAGAAACTCTGCAAGCAAGCCAGAAGGGAGTGGCAAGACATATTTAGGTGATGAAAGGGAAAAACCTACAACCGAGATTACTCTGCCCAGCAAGGATCTCATTCAGATTAGATGGAGAAATTAAAACTTTTACAGACAAGCAAAAGCTAAGAGCATTAGGCACCACCAAACCAGCTTTACAACAAATGCTAAAGGAACTTCTCTAGGCAAGAAACACAGGAGAAGGAAAAGACCTACAATAATAAACCCAAAACAATTAAGAAAACGGTAATAGGAGCATACATATCGATAATTGCCTTAAATGTAAATGGATTAAATGCTCCAACCATGAGACAAAGACTGGTTGAATGGATATAAAAACAAGACCCATATATATGCTGTGTACAAGACACCCACTTCAGACCTAGGGACACATACAGACTGAAAGTGAGGGGTGGTAAAAAAGATATTCCATGCAAATGGAAATCAAAAGAAAGCTGGAGGAGCACTTCTCATATCAGACAAAATAGACTTTAAAATAAAGAGACAAAGAAGGACACTACATAATGATCAAGGGATCAATCCAAGAAGAAGATATAACAATTGTAAATATTTATGCACCCAACGTAGGAGCACCTCAATACATAAGGCAAATGCTAACAGCCATAAAAGGGGAAATCGACAGTAACACAATCATACTAGGGGACTTTAACTTGCCACTTTCACCAATGGACAGATTATCCAAAATGAAAATGAATAAAGAAACACAAGCTTTAAATGATACATTAAACAAGATGGACTTAATTGATATTTATAGGACATTCCAGCCAAAGAAAACAGAATACAGTTTCTTCTCAAGTGCTCATGGAAGATTCTCCAGGATAGATCATATCTTGGGTCACAAATCAAGCCTTGATAAATTTAAGAAAATTGAAAATGTATCAAGTACCTTTTCCAACCACAATGCTATGAGACTAGATATTACTATAGGAAAAGATCTGTAAAAAATACAAACACATGGAGGCTAAACAATACATCACTTAATAACCAAGAGATCACTGAAGAAATCTAAGAGGAAATCAAAAAATACCTAGAAACAAATGACAGTGAAAACACGATGACCCAAAACCTCTGGGATGCAGCAAAAGCAGTTCTAAGAGGGAAGTTTATAGCAATACAATCCTACCTCAAAAACAGGAAACATCTCAAATAAACAACCTAACCTTACACCTAAAGCAATTAGAGAAAGAAGAACAAAAAACCCCAAAGTTAGCAGAAGGAAAGAAATCATAAAGATCAGATCCGAAATAAATGAAAAAGAAATGAAGGAAACAATAGCAAAGATCAATAAAACTAAAAGCTGGCTCTTTGAGAAGATAAACAGAATTGATAAACCATTAACCAGACTCATCAAGGAAAAAAGGGAGAAGACTCTAATCAATACAATTAGAAATGAAAAAGGAAAAGTAGCAACTGACATTGCAGAAATACCGAGGATCATGAGAGATTACTACAAGCAACTATATGCCAGTAAAATGGACAACCTGGAAGAAATGGACAAATTCTTAGAAAAACACAACCCTCCAAGACTGACTCAGGAAGAAATAGAAAATATAAACAGACCAATCACAAGCACTGAAATTAAGACTGTGATTAAAAATCTTCCAACAAACAAAAGCCCAGGACCAGATGGATTCACAGGCAAATTCTATCAAACATTTAGAGAACAGCTGACACCTGTGCTTCTCAAACTCTTCCAAAATATAGCAGAGGGAGGAACACTCCCAAACGTATTCTACGAGGCCACCATCACCCTGATACCAAAACCAGATAAAGATGTCACAAAGAAAGAAAACTACCGGCCAATATCACTGATGAACATAGATGCAAAAATCCTCAACAAAATACTAGCAAACAGAATCCAACAGCATATTGAAAGGATCATACGCCATGATCAAGTGGGGTTTATCCCAGGAATGCAAGGATTCTTCGATATACGCAAATCAATCAATGTGATACACCACAGTAACAAATTGAAGAATAAAAACTATTTGATCATCTCAATAGATGCAAAAAAAGCTTTTGACAGAATTCAACACCCATTTATGATAAAAACCCTCCAGAAAGTAGGCATAGAGGGAACTTATCTCACCATAATAAAGGCCATATATGACAAACCCACAGCCAACATCATTCTCGATGGTGAAAAACTAAAACCATTTCCTCTAAGATCAGGAACAAGACAAGGTTGCCCACTCTCACCACTATAATTCAACGTAGTTTTGGAAGTTTTAGCCACAGCAATCAGAGAAGAAAAGAAATAAAATGAATCCAAATCAGAAAGAAGAAGTAAAGCTGTCACTGTTTGCAGATGTCATGATACCATACATAGAGAATCCTAAAGATGCTACCAGAAAACTACTAGAGCTAATCAATGAATTTGGTAAAGTAACAGGATCCAAAATTAATGCACAGAAATCTCTTTCATTCTGATACACTAATGATGAAAAGTCTGAAAGAGAAATTAAGGAAACACTCCCATTTACCATTACAACAAAAAGAATTACATACCTAGGAATAAAACTACCTAAGGAGACAAAAGACCTGTATGCAGAAAACTATAAGACACTGATGAAAGAAATTAAAGACGATACAAACATATGGAGAGATATACCAGGTTCTTGGATTGGAGGAATGAACATTGTGAAAATGACTATATTACCCAAAGCAATCTACAGATTCAATGCTTTCGTATCAAACTACCAATGGAATTTTTCAGGGAACAAGAACAAAAAATTTCAGAATTTGTATGGAAACACAAAAGACCCCAAATAGCCAAAGCAATCTTGAGAAAGAAAAACAGAGCTGGAGGAATCAGACTCCCAGACTTCAAACTATACTACAAAGCTACAGTAATCAAGAGAGTATGGTAGTGGCACAACAACAGAAATATAGATAAATGGAACAGGATAGAAAGCCCAGAGATAAACCCACGCACATTTGGTCACCGTATTTTTGATAAAGGAGGCAAGAATATACAATGGAGAAAAGGCAGCCTCTTCAATAAGTGGTGCTGGGAAAACTGGACAGCTACATGTAAAAGAATGAAATTAGAATACTCCCTAGCACCATACTCAAAAATAAACTCAAAATGGATTAAAGACCTAAATATAAGGCCAGACACTGTAAAACTCTTAGAGGAAAACATAGGCAGAACACTCTATGACATAAATCACAGCAAGATCCTTTTTGACCCACCTCCTAGAGAAATGGAAATAAAAGCGAAAATAAACAAATGGGACCTAATGAAACTTAAAAGCTTTTGCACAGCAAAGGAAACCATAAACAGGACGAAAAGACAACCCTCAAAATGGGAGAAAATATTTGCAAATGAAGCGACTGTGAAAGGATTAATCTCCAAAATTTATAAGCAGCATATGTAGCTCAATATCAAAAAAACAAACAACCCAATCCAAAAATGGGCAGAAGTCCTAAATAGACATTTCTCCAAAGAAGATATACAGATGGCTATCAAGCACATGAAAGTATGCTCAACATCATTAATCATTAGAGAAATGCAAATCAAAACTACAGTGAAGTTATCACTTCACACCAGTCAGAATGGGCATCATCAAAAAATCTACAAACAATAAATGCTGGAGAGGGTGTGGAGAAAAGCGAACCCTCTTGCACTGTTGGTGGGAATGTATACTGATACAGCCACTGTGGAGAACAGTATGGAGGTTCCTTAAAAATTAAAAATAGAACTACCATACGACCCAGCAACCCCACTACTGGGCATATACCCGGAGAAAACCATAATTCAAAAAGAGTCATGTACCACAATGTTCATTGCAGCTCTATTTACAATAGCCAGGGCATGGAAGCAACCCAAGTGTCCATCAACAGATGAATGGATAAAGAAGATGTGGTGCATATATACAATGGAATATTACTCAGCCATAAAAAGAAACGAAATTGAGTTATTTGTAGTGAGGTGGATGGACCTAGAGTCTGTCCTACAGAGTGAAGTAAGTCAGAAGGAGAAAAACAAATACCTTATGCTAACACTTGTATATGGAATCTAAAAAAAAAAAAAGTGATTCTGAAGAACCTAGGAGTAGAACAGGAGTAAAGACGCAGATGTAGAGAATGGACTTGAGGACACGGGGAGGGGGAAGGGTAAGCTGGGACCAAGTGAGAGAGTGGCATGTACATATATATACTACCAAATGTAAAATAGATAGCTAGTGGCACGCAGCCACATAGCACAGGGAGATCAGCTTGGTGCTTTGTGACCACTTAGGGGTGGGATAAGGAGGGTGGGAGGGAGACACAAGAGGGAGGATATATGGGGATATATGTATATGTATAGCTGATTCACTTTGTTATACAGCAGAAACTAACACACTTTTGTAAAACAATTATATCCCAATAAAGATGATTAATAAATAAATAAATAGAAAGATAGATAAATAAGAACCATTTTAACATCCGAACTATACTCAAACCTGTGAATATATTCTCATAGCCAGTCGTTGTCCTATGGGCAAGTAGTAGTTATTAGGATTTGTGAGCAAATAAATGTATAATGAACACTATAGTAAGAGGTTTCTGATTTCAAAGTGGTTTTACCTTGTATCTTCTATATAATGTCAAATGTTAAAGAATAAACTGCTAAAGTAGAAAGAAAACAACAAAAAGAGGACATGAATTTAATCATTCAGACATTTTAGTGCCTTGAGGAACTAAATTATCTCATCCTTCATGAACTGAATGATATTTATTAAAATGCTGCTCTTTCTTTGGGTCCTAACTGTTTTTCCTCATCAGCTTTCCAAATTTTGAAGAAACTGGTGCTTTTGTTGTTGTTGTTGTTACTGTTATTGTTCCAAAGAAGATGCTGTCACATGTTATGTGATAGACATTAACTCAGGCTAACACATTCTTACAAGTTAGTTTCTAGTTTAATGATACTTGCAAAGGACTAAGCAGAGCTCTTCCGAAGTTTATAAAGTACTGAAAACTAAAAGCGAGGGCATATTAAAATCTGCCCTCATGTGAAGCTATGCTAACATTTATGCCCATGTATTATAGGTTTAGAACCTGTATAATTAGAAACGGAACATCAACATAATGTCAACTTAATTATCAATAAACAGCACAATTGTGAGCTATATTAAAATTTTTTCGTATTTGTACAAAGAGGATACTACTTCATGAAGAAAAAAAGATAACCAAAGGAGAGAAAATACCTGCTGTGTCAGTTGTTAAAACTGATATTTGGGATAAATTTCTTTAGTTTTGTCCTTCTTATCCTTCCTTTTCCCACTTATTCTAATTCTGAATTTCTCAATTTATATAGTTTATTTTGGGGAGGTTGAGCCTGCTGTTTCATTTACTACTTTTTTTCTTTTTTTTTTTTTTTTTTTTTTTCTCTTTGGTGGTACATGGGCCTCTCACTTTTGTAGCCTCTCCCGTTGCGGAGCACAGGCTCCGGACGCGCAGGCTCAGCGGCCACGGCTCATGGGCCCAGCTGCTCCGCGGCATGTGGGGTCTTCCCAGACCGGGACATGAACCCATGTCCCCTGCATCGGCAGGCGGACTCTCAACCACTACGCCACCCGGGAAGCCCTCATTTACTATTTTTTGTGCAACAAATACTGTGTAGTATTTGTCAGGTCTTCTCCTAGGCTCTGGGGACACAACACTGAGCAAAAACAAACATTGGCTGTACCTTCATGGCACTTACAGTCAGGTTGTAAAGAAAGAACCAATCAAATCCCCTCTGAAATAAACTACAGATTGTACTTTTGCAGTTGTTGTAGAGGAAAGGTATATATGGGAACTTGATGTGACCAAAGAAGTCAGGTAATGCAGATCAGCTATACTAAGGAATCTACTAAGTAGGGGTGGAAATCATATCTGATGCAGCAGTTGCTACAAAGGAGTAGAGTAAGCACAAGTAATCTAAATAATTCTGCTTTGACTGGAGCAGGAAAAAAAAAAAAAAGCAAAAAGCAAGCCAAAGAGGTAATTAAGCATAGACCGTGTAGAAAAAAGTTTACCAAATCCTGCTCTAGAAGATGCAGATGGTTTTATTGTATTTTTATTTTTCTTGTTTTACATCTTATTAATGTTTGTGGCCGAAAAGGCAATTCTTCCTTCTAATCAGTCACATTAATTGGTTTTGTTTGTTCATGTCAAAGTTAATTCTTAAATTTCCTACTACTTGGAGGCACTGGTGGTGTTTGGGATCCTGCTTCTAGTTTAAGGCAATTCACAGTTGCATCCAGTCAGGATGAAAATGCTACGTGATGCAGCGGATCCCTTTACAAAGCATCTTTGCCCAAGGAATATTCCCCCAAAGCAAAACAAAGAAACACACAAAGAGTCCAATTATTTTATAACTTTTAATATTTTAGGAAATTACTGAAGCATAATAATTTTACCTTTTTGCTTTAGTATCTTTTGTGTTTCAATAGTATCTTTTTCTCCACCTTGTCAGATAAACTGAGGCATGAAATATGCCCATGGTCACACATCCTGACAGAGCCAGGATTCTAACCCACAGTGTGTATTAAGAAACTGTTGTCTTGAACCCAGTCTATTTCATGTACTAGAAAGACCACTGTAGTAAAATTCTAAATAAAGGTTTAACCATGTATGAGCCTTGTAACCCTGTTGCCTCATTCAGTCCAATCAATAATAATTAGGATAATAATTTCAAAATATTTAAAAACCTAGTACATACAATAAAGCAATAGCTCTCACTTCTCCTAGAAATAAAGTTTTTTTTGAAGGCATAAACCATTAAAACTGTTTTTGAATTCTCTATAGCAAAGATTGCATTTCTAAAGTAAGATTTTTCAAATGATTATGGAATGAAAAAATTTGCTGACTCATTTATTGATGACAGCTAGTCCAGTATGGCTTCTTAAAGAGTTAAAGGGGTGAACTAAATTACCTTTCATGTAGTACTTTTCTGTAAACTTTTATCAGTGCCATGCTGCTTCCCTGGGTTGCAAATGTGTGTCAAACACAGGGAAGAGAGTTGTGTGAATAATATTGTATGGGATATTTTCAGCATTATCCTCTTGTATAAACAAAACATGTAATTGAATACAATTACGTAAACAAACAACCACTTATTCTGGAAACAACTGGAAGGAAATACACCAAAATATTAATTTGGTGCATTGTTTGTTCTTGTCTAATTCCTTTGTCTTCCAAATACACATTAGTGAAAATTGCACTGCCTTTTCAATAAAAATACACTTCATATAAAAAAGGGTAAAATATATTATTAGATTTTCTTCAGAGATTTGTACACATTAAATTTTATCTCCATTGCATGTCTATGATAGAAAATAAAATGATCAATTTGTAAATTATAAAGAAAGTACACTTTCAAGGCTAGTAGCTGGAGGCAAAAAATAAATATTAGCAGAACCCAAATCTTCTGATTTTTAATCCATGAATCCAATGACATTAACTCTCCTTGATAATATAGCATAGTGTTGTACACTTCATTTAATTGTAAATAGGTAATTATTAAATTATGCTCACCAGCCTATTAGTGACAAATGGCATTATGAAGCATGTTACTGGGCATGAAAATGTGTTCATGACAAAGCATCATTGTTCCTAATTTGTATCTTAACTGGGAGGTTAAATGATCTTAGAAAGAGCATTCTCACAGAGAGGTTTGGAGTAAACTAGGTCTCTTTATTTCTCTCTTGTTATTCCCAAACGTTGTCCTGGCTTCTTCATCTTTAAAAGTGTGTTTAAAATCTTTTACATTACTCGCTAAGTATTAATTTGTAACAACAATAGCTAAATTTTGCTAAATGTTTCCCATGAGACAGGTACCTTACATCAACTAAAATTACCTATTCAAAGTGGATCCTTGTTTACGGGTAAGGTGGTTGAGGATCAGAGTGATTCAGTAACTAGGTGAAGGTCTTATAAATACTAGGAGCGTAGCTGGGAATCACACCCAGTCTCATATTTGATTTCAAGCTCCTAACAACTATAGATAACCTCCTCCTTTTCTCAGAGAAAACTTGATTTGGCTTTCATCTCAACTGATCTGCCAATGCTAATACTTTGGTTTCACTAACTTCACCAGGTTTTGATTAACTCTAGTTTCTTTTCTATCAAGAAAATGTCTTCAGGCTTTCAGATGCAAAGAGATTCATAAATTTAGCCAGTCTTCCACTTTTGATTACAAGTATTTCTCTTTGACTTATCTACAAAGAAATCCCACAAATGATTTTGTAGCAAAACTCTGTTGTTTGCTGATAATTTGATTTGAAACAAAGCAAAAAAGAAGGAAAGCTTTTTTTTGTTCTTAATTTTTTGACTTATTAGTCCTCACAAAGTACATCCTGCTAGGAAGCTGCAGGGTACTTTAAACCAGGTCGTTTTGACTAAACACAAATACAGCACAAATTGGATGTCCCCTCAGGCCTTTGGACTGACTTGAAGCTAAGACTGTACCCAGACCTTGGGCTTTTTAACCTATGCATGTCCTTGGAGTCGAGCCCAGTTCTCAGCAGAAACACAAGTTTGTGGGAATAAGAACAGCTGCAGTAGGTTTTGAAGCTCTCAGCACTAGCACTTTCTAAAGGCTGAAAATTACAGACGATCTCTGAACTTTAATTACTTGACTTCTCCAAAGGCACGTGTAGAAACTCCTGATGTCTTTGCCTTTTAAACTATTCATTGCTGTGGGGTATGATGGGGACAAAAAATGGCTTTGGACCTTGACTGGCTTTGCAATCCTGGTTTGCCACTTAGTTGTAGCAAATCACTGAAGTTTCATCCTCAGTTGTATCATACCTTAATGGGTTTTTTGTGTGCATTCTTGGAATAGAGAGGCATATCAACAAATGGTTTTATCACTGTTATGTCAAAGCTGACCACTTTGCATTACCAGCACCCTGAAGTGTGTCCCTTTAGATATTCATAAATTTAATAAAGTTTAAAACATCTTTCTCCTCCTATAGCTTTCTTTTGTTTCCCAGTGGAAAACAGTCTTCCACCGTAGCCGTCTTTCTAATGGCTATATCATTTTGTACCATCATTGTATGGAAGGTCATCTTTTAAAGCAAATAAAACGTTCAGATTTGTGGAGCATTCATGAAATAATCTTTCAAACTTATTTCATCTGAAGTGATATGGCCTCAAGTACCAAATTCCTAAAAAAAACTTGAAAGATTCTGGAGTTAAATGGGAAGAAAGAGTGCTTCCCAAGTCTTACGAAAAGAAATGCCTATAAACATTTCAGTTAGGAAAGACAAAATAGATTTGCTCTTTGAAGTATGACAGTAGAAAGAGGCATCTTGCCAGGTGATGTCTTCTGAATTCAGGCACATTTATTGATTTTTTTTTCAAGATTAGCTCATCTTACTGAATCCTGCAACTGTATCCTATTATATCAATATGCTGCCGCAGTTTAATGGCATCGTGGATGTGTTCCCTTTCCTTAAGAAAGGATGAATAGGCTGAAGGGGATTGTCATTGCCGTATGTCCAGAAGCAGAGAGAGGACCAGGTCCTGCTTCAGCAAAGTGCACATTGCTCTCAAGCCTGCCTGCTTATAATACAAGTACAAATGACAAATACTGACTTTGGAAGAATACAAAAGGAATGAATTTGTAGTAAACTATAGAAAGCTGTTTTCTTTTTCTGGGTTCTTTCTTATTTAACAATAGGTGCTAAACATGCCCTTCTAAGTCTCCTGAAGGCCTTTCAAATTAGTCCAATAATTCAGTCACTTAATAACTTAAGATACCTGAACAGTTTTATTGATTAAAAACATTGGCTTCCAGCTGTGCTCAGTGTTCTGGGGTTAACAGAACTTTCTAGCATATACAAAAGACATTCACAGCTGAAACTCTGGGACATAGAAAAGAAGACCTTCAAAGTCTGATGAATGATATGCCAACCCAAGGCTCTTGTAGCAGCAGACTAGCTCACACTCTGAGGGATAAATCAAAGCATTAATTGGTCTTGTCAGTAAAGCAGGTGTTTTGATGGCCTTTATGGTTCATTTTCATGCAAAAAGGTTGTGGGATACAGAAATCACAGGGGATTGCCAATAAATGGCACTGACAGGATTGATCCCACCAGGCAAGGGGGCCCAAATCGGCCTGTCTTTTCATATTATGAAATATACCTAATAGCAGTGCCTCCTTAAGCTCGAGCTCTACAACAGCCTGTTTTGTGAGCTCAGGACTTTTCGTCTCTCTTTTTTTTTTTTTTTTTGGTATGCCGAAAGCATTTCTTTTCTTTTCATGATAAACCGTTCCAGCAGCCATAGCAGGTTTAGAATGTTAAAGAACTGGGGCGCACACGACTTGACAAAAGGATTTTTGTTTTTAAAAGATTTTAAGATGGATATACAAACTGTGTAATCTGGTTCCAAGATGAAAGGTGAGAGGAGGAGAGACAAACCCTCTGTCCCACTCCCACTTCAAAATTCAATAACAGAAATATTATCAAAAAAGTCCAGGAACTTAGACAACTCTCATGATACTGGCTCATTAGAAATTCCATATCGTAAAGTGTGGCTAAAGTTGGAAAAATAACTAACAACAAAATTTCAAGTAAATTTATGGTCAATCTGGCATCTTGTAGAAAGACAATTTTGATTTATTATTTTGGGATTTTGCTAGACTTGTTAAGTGAACAGTCATCGATGTAGTAGCATATAAGTTGAAAAACATAACTAAAATTACATTTGTAAATTCTCTAGTAGGTGTCATCATTTTTCTTCTGTAGAGCAGTATACTTCTGGATAAATCCCAAAATTACATGTCAACTAGTTAATAGGCAAGTGTTGAGTATTTACTATGTCCTGGAAATTATTCTAAGTACTTTATATATGCAGTACTCGTAAGTGCACGTGGCAAATAATATTATTATCTCCAGAAGGAAACATAAACACAGAGAAGGTAAGTAATTTGTTCTAGGTCATATAGCTTCTAGGCTGGAATTTAAACATAGTTCATCTCCAGAGCCCTGATGCTCATTCATAATACTCTTCTGCCCATAGAACATAACTCATTAAATTCTTTGTTCTCAATAATACTAATATTCATATTTTGAATTGTTACACTAAATATATAGGTCTTTTGCAATGCAGATTTCTTTTATTAAAAAAACAAAGAAGTGAATTCCTTAAGCCAAATTATGTTTTCCACATGATTTTACATGGAACCTTTAGTTCATAATATAGAATAAAATCTTGCTGGAGAGTTCATACTATCTAATAACAACGTTGAAGAAAACCTAATAATTTTCCTGAGTGTTCTAGAACTTAGCATTTAGGAACAGGAAATGGCTGTGGGTGACAAAGAAGCTGAAAGGTGGCTTGGAGAAAACATTACCTCAGTTTACAATCTGATATAAAGCTTGTTTAATCTCTGTGTTGTGAAACTGGCAAGAACTATCTGAATAAGATTTATTCGCAGACTTTTAGAACTGTACATTTCAAAGGGAATGGAATTGGTCACATCATCTGGCAAGTGCATTAGTGCCATGCAGACAATCTTCATGAGGAATCTGCTCAAAGCCAGGAATTTGTTTGTTGACCATAGATTCCCAGAGCAAGAGTAAAGTTGCCTAACACAAATATTTTGTGACACCAGGTTAAGAATACCCCATACATCCATCACCACAGAAGGGAAATGGAATTCTTCAGTAAGAGTGATTTCTTTTAGTGTTTAGTGTTTCCTGGGTGATTCACCTTTCCTTACAATCTGAGGTTAAACCGCTTTGATCGATATTTCTCTTAGAGTTGTAACCACAGCGTATACAATCATAGAGCAGTCACAACTTACTGGCCTAGACACATTTTTGTTCATTTGGAAAGAATTCTTAATACAAACATTCATGCTTAGATCTTGAAGGCCCTCTGTTGAAATTGCATACTGATTAAATTTAAATATTGAATTTGAATGTTAAGTTTCCATGTAACATGGAAAATAGGTATTTTTTCTAATAATGTTCTTAAGTCAGCAATGTGACTGTGGTTTTAATAGAAGTTAATCCTTTGAGTAAAAAACAAAGGTGAGAGTATATTAATTTGCAAAGTCTAAGAGATTAACATAAAACTTTAGTATTATTGAAAAAGGTGTTATGCTCATTCTTTACTTTGTAAAGTTTTGTACTATTTTAGTATCTAGTCTAATTGAATTACAGAATGAATCCTGATTTAAAAACAAAAGAAGTTTTTCTTCACTAATGACAATTATTATAGAAAATGTAAAAATGTGAATAAAAGTGGAAAGAAAGGAAAAAAAAAACATAAGCTTGTCCACACCATCTCAAATTATGCTTTTAGGTGATGTTGCAACAATTAAAAAATCTGTTCTGTATAAACATTGTACCTTAACTTTTCTGCCAACTTCATATTTTACGCCAAAAAACTAAAATTCATATTCACATCTTTATTTTAAATTATTTTAAAGTGCACTGTGGACACCTGGGTTGTTTTTTTAATCATTTAACAAATATTTATTGAAACACATGATGTGTCCTTGTACTGTAATTATTGCAGAAAATATTTCCACTCTTTATTGTTCATAAAACACACAAAATATGGATATAAAGAGAACAGATCAAGCATTAGTTTACAATGTATGATAATGAAATGAAAGCAACCCTGAGAATTTCATGGCAGCATATTTATTTCTAAGTATGATTTAGAATGCTTTCACAGGATTGCAAATGGACACTTTCCACAATTAAAGTTGGTCAAGAACAAGATTTGAAACTTTGCTCCTCTAGAGCCTGTTCCAGAGAGTAGCTTTTAAGATGCAAAGTGGCATAAGGAAACGACTGTAATGCTGTAGCATTTATTTTTACAGATGGGCTTCCTGCACTCACGGTGACTTCCTAACCTTATTTTTATGTAAAGGCAAATTGATCAAGGCTGTGGGAAACAGAGTTCCTAACTCTACAGATAACATAAATAATGCACCTAGGTAAATTCAACTCCAGGTTGTGTAAGTGCAAAAGAGACATACATTGACTTTTCTTCTAAATTTGAACATCCAGAGAGTAATATACATGTATTAAGAATATTAATATGAATGACAATGAGTTAAAAAAATCTAATCCATAACATCCATTCAACTGGGCTACTGAAACACATTTTCTAGCAACATTGATAACCAATTTCAAACTAAAGCAGTCATATTGTTAGCAGAACAGTTTATTTGGGGAAGGAGAGAATGATCAAGAACAGTTTAGAAACATATTTCCAAATGTTTGGCTTTCTTATGGGGAAATAAAAATTTTTTTAATAAAAGCAGAATTTCTCTAGGGGTATTAAAACATTTTAAGTAGATCATATTCATGGCGACCTGCATCCCTGACTGCCATAGTCCTCCTCATTACCTTTTATTGGACCTCCTGAGCCAAGAACAGTTTGGAGGCCATGATGTGGGCCCAACAAACACTCCAACTTCTAGTTTTTAAATTGGGTCCAGTGATAGCCACACATGGCATTTTAATCAAAACCATTTAGCAGATACAGCTACTCATCTGTGAAATTGAATGTCAGCTGTTGCCTGCCTTCAGTTTTAACTTGGGCAAGAAAACAGAGAGCAAAGAGTAACATACCCTGTGTACGAAAAGGAGGAACCCCCAGATCTAGTACTGTAATGAGTTTCTATGGTAGCTGTAACAAATCACCACACACTTTGTGGCTTACATCAACAAACATTTATCCTCTTATAGTTTTGGAAAACAGAAGTCCAGAATCAAGGTGTGGGCAAGGCAATTCTCCCGTCCCAAAGACTCATAGGGGCAAATCCTATCATGCATCTTCCAGCTTCTGGTGACTCCAGGCTTTTGTTAGCTTCTAGCGGAAGAGCTCCAATCCCTGCCACTGTCTTCACATAGTCTTTTCCTCTGTCTTCTTTTCTCTGTCTCTTATAAGGACACTTGTTACTGAACTTGGGGCCCACCCAAATAATCCAGATGACCTCGTGTCAAAATACTTAATTACATCTGTGAAGACCCTTCAATAAGCTCACATTCACAGTTCCCAGGGGTTAGGACACAGCCATATCTTTTAGGGTGGCCACAATTCAACCCAAGCCACTGTTATCACTACTTATGCTGCTGTTTTGTGCTATGTATAAATTTGGTGGTCATGGTACATTTTCTTTTGTAAAGGTCACCTACCTGTCTTCACCAGTACAGAGGTATATACACAACTAAATTAATGAAAATAATAACTGTGATAGTTAGTATATATTGAATTTCATTATGTGAATGACAGTGTTTTTTAACTTATTTACTCTTAACAGCAACTTCATAAAATAGATATCATTATGCCAATTTTACAGATCAGTGCACGAAGACACAGAAATGTAAAGTGAGTTGTCTAATTCAGTGATCCCCAACCTTTTTGGCATCAGGGACTGGTTTCATGGAAGACAGTTTTTCCATGGATGGGGTGGGGAGGAATTGTTCAGGCGGTACTGCGAGTGATACGGGGGCGGGGGGAATGGTTCAGGTGGTGATGTGAGCGACGGGGAGCAATGGGGAGCGGCAGATGAAGCTTCACTCACTCGCCCGCCGCTCACCTCCTGCTGTGCGGCCTGGTTCCTAACAGACCACGGACTGGTGCCTGTCTGCAACCCAGGGGTTGGGGACCCCTGGTCTAATTTATACAGGTGAAGGAGCTGAGGTTTGAATCCAAGAAAGCTGATTTCAGAACGCTTACTCTTAAATCAACATCTATATTTTGCAGCTTTTCATGTAGCATAATTTGAAGATTATCTGGAAAAAAATCTTATCCCTCTTTAAGAAAATTTCTTACACATATTTCCAGAATCCAGAAAAAGTTTGAGACCACAATAATTTTAACCTTGAGAATTAACCACTATATAACAACTATGAATAATATTAAAAAATGTTAGATTAAAAGAGTCATTTTATCACTGATAGAGAAGGAGCATTTTTCAAAAGCAGAGCCCTAAGTTAATGAAATTTCCTGAGTAAACTAGTAATTCTAGAGAGAGACATCATCAATCTCCTGCCTGACTTACAAGCCTGTTTTCTTTCTCTTTTATATATTTGCTAAAATAATATATATATATTTGCTAAAGTAAAATAAAATAAATTTAAATTAAAGTTAAAGGGAATGTGGCAGATCTTTTTGCTCCAAAAATGGCTTCACCAATTTGTATCTCACTCCACACCCTCAAACATTAACATGGTTCATTAAGAGGTGGTGTCTTTTACCTCCCTGGAGCCTGGGTGGAACTCATAACTGTCTCAACCAATGTGGCAGAAGTGATGATGTGGGATTTTGGAGACCAAGTCTTAAAGGCAGTATAGCTTCCATCAGCAGTCTCAGTCTCTCTCTCTCTGTTTCTCTCTTTCTCTCTCTCTCTCGCTCCCTCTCTCCCTTGTGATATTTGCCCTTGGGATGCAGACACTATACTTTGAAGAAGCCCCAGCCGTACGTAGAGGCCGTGTGTGATTGCTCACGTTGGCAGCCCCTGCCAGGTCCTCAGCTGATACCCCACATCAACCGTCAGATCTGTGAATGAGGAAGACTTCAGATAATAGCAGCCCCAAGCCTTTGAGTTTTCTCACTGAAGCTTCAGACAGACAAGCCATTCCTGTTGTATTTAAGTTCTTGAGCACAGGACCGTGAGAAGTGATAAAAGATTATTATTGTTTTATGCTGCCATGTTTCAGGGTAATTTGTTACACAGCATTAGATTATTAACATAGAGGAAATGCCATCGTGCCCTTTTTTTCTATATTACATATTAGTTTGCCTTTTAACTTATCAGTTTACTATTTTAACTAGTCAGGTTTCCATTGTATAGCCTTTCGGGCATTAAATAAAGATCTATTTAGCATCTTCTATGCATCAGGCCTTGTGGTAGCCCCTAGTGACGTGATGACAAACGGGACAAAGTCTCTGCTGTTACAGAGCTTACATTCTAACCTGGTAGAGATGCAGTTCTTCCACTGACCCTACAGCACTCCATATCCAAATCCAGAGACGTGGGACAGACTCTGACAAAGGAGAAAATTCTAGTCACCTTTTGTGTCCTAGCCCAGGTTCCCTGGGAGCAGAGACTGAGATGTATGTTTGTTTACAAGTAGTAATTTATTAAGGACGGAGTCCCAGGAAAAACCACAAAAGGAGAGGAAGAAGCAGGAAAGGGAAGCAGAAGAAGCCAAGGAATGGTACAGGTTAAAACTTCAGGCAGCGTCCCAGGCTCAGCCTGATTGATTCAGCCGAGTAGATAGATTTAGGTGGGTACACTGCACCTACAAGTTTATCTCCAGTAGGTGTGGCAGAGCTGGGCTTTTACACGCTCTGATCAGTCAGTCATCTTTTACAGGGGTGTAAGCTGCCCGACACTCTGTTCTTTCTGAATTTGAGTAATGTAATTCCAGCAATGCAAGGGAAGTTTTGGGAAGAGACCAGCGCAAGGTACTCAGGGGAAAGATACATGGAAATAATAAAAGTTGTCTTAAGAGATCTGGGATGAGCATGGATATTGTCTCCTTAATTTATCGCGGCTAAATAATTTGGGAGACAACAAAGATAAAGTAGTTAATGCATAAAACTTGCAGAGTGAAAATTAAGAACCAAGAATGTCAGTACTGATTTAGAGTTCCAGAAAGTGAAATATTTTTCACCCCCACAGTAAAAGCATAAATTTCTCATCCCAAATGTATTTATTACTGCATAGATTGTTTCATTTCTTTATTTTTTAAAGTTATTTAGTAATATGCTATTATATGATATGATAAAGTTATTTAACCATATGAAATTATAATAATTTTTCAAGGAGAGTCAAAGATAATATAGATAGATGAAGAGATGGGGCAAGGAGAACATCAATGTTTGTATATACTAGATACAGATATTATTTGTTCTTTTTCCAATTTGGACTAGGCATGGATAAGTCTACTGATTATAATTAGTGTAACTCCTGCTTCTGCTACCCTCTGACTGCTCTCCACCAGCTGGAAATTTTTTCCCTCTCCATAATCTATGTGCAGGCAAAACCAAGGACTCCCTCTTCTGAGTTTGTCCCCCTGGATAGAGAAGAGGGACCTTTGAATGTGTGTTTTATGCATTTATGTACTTATTTTAATGGGAAGAAGATTGTTAAATGTCAAGACAAGTTTAAATTGAGAGGTAGTACTTGAATATAGGATATTTAGAACTCTCTTTGTTGATTTCTAACTGTTCCTCTAGTATGGTAAGAAGAACCAGACTCAGTGCTAATATTAGAAAATTCATTTGATTTTCTAACAAAGGGCTTAACTCCTATTCTTTGCTCTTTGAGGTTAAATGAATGAAAAAGTCTTCATGTCTGACGTTGTTGAATAACAGATATTCTTTTTTGACTATTAATTTGCATCCATTAAGTTAAAAAGTTGGTATCAATATAAATCAGTCATTTCATAAAACAAACACAGTAGATGGAGCTTAGTGTGACTAAATATGTATAGTTGTGTTAATTATCTATTGCTGCATAATAAATTTCCATAGTTTTTGTGGGCCAGTGATCTAGGCATGGCTTGCATGTGTCCTTTGCTTCAGCTTCTATCACAAAGCTGCAATCCAAATGCCATACCCATGCGGGCTGGGGTCTCATCTGAAGCCCAGGTGAGGAAGGGCTCATTTCTAAGCTTCAGTGTTCTTTGGCAGGATTCAGTCCAGTTGAAGACCTCAGCTCTTTCCTTGCTGTCACCTAGAACCCCCTCAGTTCTCTGCCACTTGGGCGTCTCTGTTTGGCAGCTCACTCCATCAAAGCCAGCAAAAGCCAATAGAAGGGGTCTGCTAGCAAGATGGAAGGTACTATCTTAGGCAACATAATCATGAAAATGACATCGCATGGTCTGTATCATATTCTGTTGGTTAGCCATGAATCACAGATACCACCCACGCTCAAATGGAGGGGATGGTACAGAAGTATGAACAACAGAAAGCAGGGAAAACTGGGGGCTGTCTTGGAGTCTGTCCACCACAATAGCTTGTGTGGTGACATAATGTAACAGTGAATAACTACATTCAATGAATAAAACAGTTCTTTGTTCTAAGAGTTTAAAATCTAGTAATGAAAATATGACAGTAAGCGGTAAGCATTGCAACATCTTAGTAATATCTTATATGTTGACATATTCTAATTTCATTTGCGATGTATGCGTAATAGGTATAATTTCTGAGGAATGCGGAGCACAAGCACAGCGTCTTACTTATCCAAACTGGCTGTGAAGCAAAGAGGGAAGATTAAGTAACAAACAGGCACATGAGACCTGAAACAGTGTTACTGGGGAAAATAAAGAGACTGGAGCACAACAGTTACATCATTTCCCTGTTGCCTATCATACTCTAAGGCTGCACATAGTGAAATAATGGGACAAGAATTTGGCTTCTGGAAGAGAGATCCAGTGTTCTGGGCTGGGAGCTTATATAATCTTCATATTGGAGGAAGCACAATCCCTTCCACCAGCTTGATCAAGAGTGAAGTCCAAGATTTGAGCCTGCAGCTGTGTGATGTGCTATACCAGTGGCTGTACCAGACCAGATCTATCACCTCAGCACTTACTAGAATGGATTGTCTTAGCACTGAAGTCTACAGCTGGCTTCAATGCAGTAGATTTCAGTTCCCAAATATTCTGCAAGAGGCCAATTCCCTCTCGGTTAAGCTAATCCTTAACTCTGAGTCAACACCCCAGATTCCAAAGGATGGCCTGTATATTTCCTACCCCCTCAGTAACCCTTGCCATTTCAACTCACATGAGTTATTTGCTAACATAGCAGTGATGCAGCATTCTCACTGATACACATGAATCTGAGTTCAATTTAAAAGCAGGTTATTTAGTTCACGTTTAGAAGGCTCCATATGATTTACATTTCTTTATGATTATTTTATGGAGGAAAATTTTAATTTTAGAAGTTTTTATCATTCTTCTATAAAATCATGAATCACCTAAGTATTAAATTTTCCCTTTAAATTCTATCCCTTTTATTAGACTCCATAATTCCTTCTAAACGAAATCTTCTAATTTAACTTGAAAAATATATACAGATGGTCCCTGTCTGGTGATGGTTCAACTTAGGATTTTTCGACTTTACAATGGGGCAAAAGCAATACGCATTCAGTAGAAACCATACTTTGAATTTCAAATTTTGCTCTTTCCCTGGCTAGTGATATGCAGTAAGATACCCTCTTGTCATGCTGGGCAGCTGCAGACACACAGCCACAAGGGTAAACAACCCATACACTTACAACCATCCTGTACCCAGACAACCATTCTGTTTTTTACTTTCAATACAGCAGCGGTCCCCAACCTTTTTGGCACCAGGGACTGGTTTCATGGAAGACGGGGGTGGGGGGATGGTTTGGGCGGTAATGTGAGCAATGGGGAGCGGCAGGTGAAGCTTTGCTCGCTAGCCCGCCGCTTACCTCCTGCTGTGCGGCCCGGTTCCTAACAGGCCGTGGACCGGTACCAGTCCACGGCCCAGGGGTTGGGGAAGGCTGCAGTGCAGTATTCAAAATGTTAAATGAGTTATTCAACACTTTATTATGAAATGGGCTTTGTATTAGATGATTTTGCCCAACTGTAGGCTGATGTAAGTGTTATGAGCACATTTAAGGTAGGCTAGGCTAAGCTATGATGTTTAGTTGGTTAGTGTATTAAATGCAATTTGGGCATACAGTATTTTCAAGTTACGATAATTGGGAAGTAACGCCAGCATAAGTCAAGGAAGATCTGTATCTTTAACTTTTCATGTCATTTTATTTCATAACCCTAGATAATACTTTTTAATACATTTTATTGAATGAGGTTACCTTATAGGCAGGAGTGTTTTACTCTGAAGTTTTGTTAGTTTCTGATGAATAGTACTGTTTTTAGTTGCTCCAAGAGATATGCTACTTATTCCAGGTTCTTTTGGAAGCCAGTAATACTAGAACAAAGTTCCAGTATATTTCTTTTTTTGTCTTTCTTAAAGGTTAATGATCTAGTTTCTAAAATAGCCATTTAGGAAATGTTAACTTTATGCTAATTCAAATTATTCTCCAAAAAATCTGCCCTGAAGTAACCTCTTGCCATTTTTATTCTACCCCTGGAAGAAAATAAAAGTGCTAAGAGTCCCATGGTGGATCTTGCAAATGGAAAGAAAATGCATTAAACATATATTACTAAGCTGGCTAAAGGAAAGTTTGGTTTTTTTGCTAGAGCTACTTTGGCATATATCTTGACTGTTTCTTTTAACTGGAGAAAGTTAAAAATAACCATCAGTGCACAGAGTCAACATTTTTGTCTTGGTATTTGTGTCAGAAGAAAATAAATCTACTTAGAAAACAAAGAAGTGTTCAGAGAGGAAATATGGAGCCTATGGTTTGAGTGATGAATACATCAGCTTAGAAATATAAAACTGAGAGAACTGATGACCCAGGGCTGGTTTGGAGAATAAATTTAAAACTTGTGTTCTTAGAAAATTCATTGAAAAGAGAAAAATGGATAGTGATCTTTTCACAAAGTTTCAGGAATCCAAAATATCAAGGCAAAATATTACCTGAGGGGAAAAGGTTAAATTTTCCAGATGCCTCAGCATTAGAATATTGGAGCAGGGAGGCAAAGGTTTAAACAATAATTGCTAACTACCCTTTTCTCTACCGTTAGACAATTTGTATTCTTCAGGCATTTCCTGTTCCATTCTAAAGGCTAAATTTATTAAGTTCTACTCATTTTCTTTAAGCAAAAAATAGAAATATGAATAATATTTAGTTATTACTTCCTTCAAAATATTGCTGCTTACATAATGTGTAGTGTTCTCAAAAAGCAATTAGCCTTGGCAAGCAGCGTTCTTTAAGTCAGTGCTTTCCAAACTGCTCTAGACCATGTCTCATTTTGAAAAACAGACAACAGAACTTAAAAAGTAAAACCTACTGGTCTCTTATAATGCTTTGAAATTTCTGATTAGAATAAATATTGTGATTACAAACAAATAAAAGTAAATAAATGGGGAATGTATGTTTTATAACCATGCATGCCCCTTCTGTTAAATCAAAAATCTGTTATATTCCCCCAACTCTTCCTGGCTACCCCAACCTGGTGCCCCCTGGATGAGAATCACTGTGAGAATACTGTTAGCCTGGTTTTCTCATTTTAGATATACAAATCTAAACTACGAAGATAAGTTGTGTTTTCCTAAGTTTAGATATCTACATATCATAACACCAGGATAGTATCTGTGGAATGGACAGATAGCCAAAGAGCAACTGGAGCCAATCTCTGAGGTGTACCAACACTTCATTGGTGAGTAGAGGAGAAGTGAAGAAAATGTACTTAATGGAAAGGAGGATCCACAAAAGGGACCTTAGAATGTTGTGATTAGAGGGCTGCAGTGGTTTTAAAGTAAGTCCTCAAGTTATTTGATGCTCCTTTCTTCAAGAAGTAGACTCTTAATTCCTCTCCTCTTAAGTGTGGCTGGACTAAGGGATTCACTTCTAATGATGAGAATGACTGGACCAGTCAATAGGTACTGTGGCTTTTTGGGTCACTCACTCTGAGGGCAGCAAGCTGCCATGTTAGGAGGAATCTGCAGAGTAAGGAACTGCAGCCTTCATCAAACAGCCATGCAAGTACCTCCATCCAATAACCATGCAAGTCAATCATCCGTCCCCAATTAAGCCTTCAGATGACTGTATCCCCAGCCAACCTCCTGACTGAAACCCCAGGAGAGGTCCTCAGCCAGGACCACCATCTCTGCCACTGCTGATTTCCTAACCCACAGAAACTGAGATGATAAGTATTTGTTGGTATAAGTCACTAAGTTTGGGGATGAGTTATTACACACAATATGTAATTAATACAAGAACCAAGAGAATAATATGATTTTTGAGAGATGGTAGCATTGATAATGTTAACTGTGATACGAGGCCATGTAAAATGAGGACCGAAAAGCATCCACTGGCGTTATCAACTTAAAGGCTTGTCATATCCTTGGTTAGAGCAGTTAGATGGAAAATTGAGAATGGAAGGTGAGAGACCATCAGGAGGCAGAAAGTTAGAAAATGTGGCTAGTGAGTATGAAAAAATGTATTTAAGAAATTTGGTTATGGAGTATAGGGGAAAGTAAGGGTGGTAATTGGAGTAGTGCCTGTGTTTCAGAGAAGGTTATTTAAGATGAAATGGACAAGATAATATATTAATAGTGTACGATTTGACATGTAGAGAGGATAAGTAGAGAGGATGAAAATGCCAGGGGGAAAAATGGGGCAATATCCCTGTGGAGGGAAGGCTACAGTAAAGTGGTGGTGACATAACGTCTTCACATTTATTCATTCTTAATAAAAAGGGAGTATAAATTAAGGTTGCAGGTGGAAACAAATTTGCATGCAAAAAGTTAAAGTATGTTTATTTGATTGATTATATTACCTCTGTAAATCTAAACGACATGTTAAATGAAATGGAGACTAGGAATTTTAAAATAGTGGCACAAAGACGCAAGTTTCCCTCTTTTTTGCATACCACCCCCAAATCAACAAAAAATAATAAGAGAGGGAGTCTTGTCACCAAGGTGGTGGACTAGGAGACCCTGGCCTCCGTCCTCCCACAAAGAACAACAATTAGACAGTTATCCATGAATGAAATAGCTCTTGGAGACCTCAGGATTCCATATAAGAAACTTCAGGAACATAGTAGAGCAGAAACTCCAAAAACTGCCCAAAAGACTAGGAAGAACAGTTTTAATTTGCCTGCATTATCCCAGCCCCCAGGCTGGCACTGCTCAGAACCAAGAGGGAGGGACTTCCCTGGTGGCGCAGTGGTTAAGAATCTGCCTGCCAGTGCAGGGCACACGGGTTCAAGCCCTGGTCCGGGAAGATCCCACATGCCACTGAGCAACTAAGCCCACGAACCACAACTACTGAAGCCTGCATGCCTAGAGCCCATGCTCTGCAACAAGAGAAGCCACCGCAATGAGAAGCCCGTGTACCACAACAAAGATTAGCCCCCACTCACCGCAACTAGAGAAAGCCAGTGCACAACAACGAAGACCCAATGCAACCAAAAATAAATAAATAAATAAAATTGATTCTTTAAAAAAAATAAAATAAGGAACCAAGAGGGAACTCCCCCATATAGGATAGTTCCCCTAACTGGGAAAAGGAGAGTCAGGTGAGCAACTAGCCACCCCAGCCTTTCTGGACCCAGCTCACTTTCACCCCACCCAGAGACCGCCAAAGCTGACGTGCCTAGAGATGGCTAGGAACAAGGAAGAAGGGCAGGGAGTACCAGTTTCGGCCACTATGTAGCATGAGTGACCTCAGTTCCCAGCCTTCCCCACTGAGGACCTCCATAACCCTTGCTGATGCTGCAGACCATCCTCTGAGACCACCAGCTTTCATCACAAAGGACCTTGTCGTGGACCAGAGCAGACTGCTCCACAGAAGACTCCAGCAGCTTTTGCCACCAAGGAAACCACTGAGGAAACCATAGTCTCCCCAGAGCCCCTGCAGGTTTCACCACTGAGGTTTTGGCCCCACAGGTTTTCATGTTTGCAGATACCACCTGCCTGAGTCTCTTCCTGTTCCCTCTCCTGCCCTCACGCTGGAGCCTGGAATCAGCACCAGCAGTGAGTCCAAGCCCTGTGACCACACGTGCAAGACAACAGCTGACCCCACTGTCATGTGTGCTGTGGCTAGCATTTGCAGTTGTACAAGTCCATGCCAACAACCTAGGCCCCCAGAGCTTCTGTGGGCTTGCATCTGGCCCCAACTCCTGCCACTGGCCTGCCCTACAACACATGCCAGCAACTAGTCCCCCATAGCTACACACTTCTATGCTGCTGGTCTGACTCCCATCACTGGCCCCCATCACAGTGTGTGCCCCTACAGCTAGCTCCTGTAGTCACTCAAGGTCACACCAACGACTAGGGCTCCCACAGCTACTCATACACCTCCAGTTGGCCCTGCCCCTTCTGCTGGCCCCATCCCTTGCCACCACACAGGCACCTGCACCCTGCCCCCACAGCCAAGTATGTGACATCGGCTCAATTCACCAACACCACCTGCCGTGGCCCCTAGCCCTGGATCTGAGGCACCACTGAGGACCTCAACAGCCCTCGCAGCCAAGTTCATGAGGCCTCTAGAACAAATTCAATTCAAAAAGATTTTCCCCAAGACATGTTATAATAAAACTGTCAAAAATTAAACATAGAGAATCAGCAAGAGAAAAGAAGTTAGTCACTTACAAGGGAATTGCCATAAAGCCATCAGTGGATTTCTCAGCAGTAACCTTGCTGGTCAGGAGAGACTGGGATGTTATGTTCAAAGTACTGAAAAAAAAAATGTCAAACACGAATACCTGGCAAAGTTGTCCTTCAGAAATGAAGAAGAAATAAGACTTCACCAGAGAAACAAAAGCTAAAAGAATTCATCACACCAGACCTTCCTCACAAGATGCTGAAAGGAGCTTTTCAAGCTGAAATGAAAGGAAGCCAATTGGTAACGTGAAAACATATGCATGAAAACATATGGTAAAGGTATGAACAGGTCAAATTCAGAATATTCCAGTACTGTAATATGGTAGTGTGTTAATCGCTTAACCCTAGTGTAAAAGTTAAGGGACAAAAGTATTAAAAATAACTATAGCTACAATAAATCTTAATAGATACACAATATAAAGTATGTAAATTGTGATTTTAAGAGCATAAAACGTGGGAGAGAGGGAGTAAAAAGGTAGAAATTTTGTATGCAATTAAAGTTAAGTGATCAGCTTAACATAGACTATTTCTAGAAGACATTTTATGGAAGCCTGATGGTAAATATGTAAAAAATCCACATAGATACACAAAAGATAAAGAGAAGGAAATCAAAGAATATCACTATGGAAAATTATCAAATCACAAAGGAAGACAGCAAGAGAGGAAAAAAGAAACAAAGGAACTATTAAACATCCAGAAAACAATAAAGAAGATGGCATTAGTAAGTCCTTACCTATCAATAATTAATTGAATTGGGGATCTACTGTGCAGTGTTGATGATAACTAATCATACTGCAGTATATACTTGAAAGAGTAGATCTTAAATGTTCTTACCACAAAAAAGAAGTGGTAATGATATGATGGGATGGAGATATTAGTTAATGCTATGGTGGTAATCACTTTTCAATATATAAATGTATCAAATCAACACATTGTACACCTCAAATTTATACAATATTATGTGTCATTTACATATCAATAAGACTTGGGGGAAAAGTAATAAAAAAAACAAAAATAATGCTCATGTTTTGATAAAACATAGAGATATTTGTAACCTGAAACCATAAATTATGAAGAAACGACCATTTTTGCCAAAGTTAGAAAGGCCAATAGAAATCTGTTAAGTTCCTGTAGTTGATTGAATAGCAGCCCTCAAAACAATAGGTTCACTCAGAACCTGTGAATGTGACCTTATTTGGAAAAAGTGTTTTTGCAAATGTAATTAAATTAAGGATCTCAAGATAAGATTATTCTGGATTAAGGTGGGCTCCAAATCCAGTGACACTTGTCCTTTTAAAAGAAGGGGAGAAGGTAAGGAAGAGAAGGTCATGTGAAAACCCACATGAAGATAAAGGCTAAGACTGGAGTGATGCTGCCACAAGCCAAGGAATGCCAGGGGCCACTGGAGGTTGGAAGAGGCAAGGAAGTGTTCTCAAGAGCTTTCAGAGGAAGCATGACCCTGCTGACATCTTGATTCAGACTTCTGGCCTACATTACTACAAGATAATTTAATTCTGTTGTTTTAAGCCACCAGTTTGTAGTAATTTGTCTTGGCAGCCCTGGGAAATGAATGCAGATCCCCTTGCTTTTAAAATTCAGAAAAAGAAGCAGAGCACATTCACCAAATAAGGGCCCACTCTGTGAATCGTTCATCAACAGTTCAACAGTTCATCAATTCAACAATAGTTTGGAAACCTGGTTGAACAGTGAGACCTCAGAGGAACTGCTTTGGATTAAAGCCTCAGGATTCAGAGACAACAGGCCTGAAAAAGGAGTCACACGCACATGATATAACTCCAAGGAAGAATTCTCAAGTTTGGCAAAGTGACCGCCTTAATAAAAACAAAAACACAAAGTATAGTTCTAAAAGCTCAGGTACTTATGGTGAGAATTCAGAAGGAAATAAAATATGAACAGGCAAAGCACAGGAAGAAATCCTAGAAAAGCAGAAACATGTATCCACACATATTCAAAACCACCAAAAACATGAAGCCTTATTAGATTTAGCAATTAATGAATTAGACACTGTTGAAAACAGTCACTGACATGGAGGATAAAATTGGGGAAAAAACGTAGATGTATGATAAAATGAAGACAAAGTGTTTTTAAAAATAGAGAATAATGAATGATAGGAAAGACAGGCAAATGGTATTCCATTTTGCAAAATTAGTGTCCCAAAAGAAAATGAATTGATTACTACAAAGGAAAACAATAAAACTTCTAAGATAAAACAAAACTTTCCAAAATAAAACCATATAAACTTTCTAAAAATAAAAGATATGAATCTATAGATTAAAAAAAAGGTCACCTGTCACAAGAAAAACTAACAATACATGAATACTGAAATATAGCCTGGTAGATTTTACTGCACTTTAAATAAATAGAGGGAAAAAACTTTAGGAATCTAAGCAAAAAAAGTCAAGTCATCTATAAGGGAACAAAATTATTCTTGTTCCCCTATTCCTTGTTGCATCATTTAACTCTGGAAATAGGAGAGCATGTTTATAAAGCCTTCAAAGTAGGAATAGGCAATATAAATATTCTATGTCAACTTATTTAAGTATCAAGGCACCTATGACAAAAGAACTGACAGTGGACTTTAAATTAATTTACATGAACAACTAGGATAAAGACAAATGTGAAGAACAAGACTAATAATGAAAATACTATATGCTCTGAAAATGTAGAAATGGCATAACTAAAACTCTGCTAGGAGGAAAATAATGGGAACTATGATGAATGGGATGATTGTCTAATCTTTTATAAATATAAGTTGAATAAGCCATTTAATGGTATAAAGAAAGTTACAAGTGCATACTTTAATGTGTAAAGCTCAACAACAAAATAGGGTACGGGGGAATAAAAGGGAGAGAAAAGGAAGTACAAACACTGAATTATGCCCTTGTCCATAGCAGGAAGTTAACAGACATTGTCAAAGAAAAAGGATTAAATTTTTTAATATAGAGTTAGAATCATAAATGTATAAAAAAAGAAATTAATATCAAAAATTACAAAAAGAAACAATAAATAAGATAACCTAAACATAGAATTTGAAGGGACAAGGGAATAAAAACATATGTCAAACCACTAAATGTAAACGGACTATACTTATTTATTAAAAGAATAAATTCTCAGGTTGGACCTCAAAGTACAATGTGGTATAATAACAAAACATTCTTCACACAAACATATTTATATTGCCTAGAAATTAATAAATGGGCAAAGGTATACCAGGCAATTACGCACCAAAAAAGAAAAGTTTCAACATTAATGGAGCTAAAGTTACAGTAAAAACAGAGAATAGAAACACATAGTAGGTATAAAGTTTGAGTTACTTCTCAATAGTATGAACATTATATATTAATATATTCTATATTAAATGTACATGTAAATATGTATGTGCATGTGCAAGAGATGAGAGAATACACATTCTTTTCAAATTCCTAAGTAATGTTCACAAATTGACCTTATATTGGGCATTAACCAACAGCTTAATCAATCCCAGAGTTAAAATAATATGACCTTAATGCAATAAAGTAAAAATTAATAACGTGAATGATCTTTCTACCAGGAAATGTAAATTTTCTCTTAAACATCTCTTATCTAAAACAGGAAATCAAACTAAAATAGGAAATGATTTAGGAAATTATGTCAATTAAAAGATGTATATTTCTAAACCTCTGAAAAACACATCTAAAATAGTGCACAAAGGAAAACAATATATATCAAAAGCAGCATGCATTCAACTTTTAAATGTCTGAAAAAAGACAAACAAATGTAAGAGAAGAGGGAATAGTAAAGATAAAAGCAAAAAATGATGAAACATAAACAGTTAAATGTTAGAATCAAGAAATAAAGTTTATTGCCCTTTTTGTTGTGAATAAAATTGATAACATGAATAAAAAGAATAGTTATTTAATCTTACCAATGACAATAAAGAAATAACCACAAACATTGTAGAAAGTAGTAGAATTCTAAACAACTAATCTTTTCAAGTCATTGCAATTTAGTTTGAGAACATGGATGAAATGAATGCTTTCCTTGGAAAATATAAACCACCAAAACTGACTCCAGAAAGTGGGTCTGGAAAACTGCACACATGATTTAACATTCAAGAGATAAGGTTGTCTAATAGCTATTTCCCAGGTGGTTTCACAAGGGAATTCTTACAAAACTTCAAGTAATAGATAACTGCAATTAAACTTCAATTGTTCAAAGCATAGAGAAGAAAAAGAAAAAGAAAATTTCCTACCTCTTTTAAAGTCAATGTTGCATCACATTGATACCAAAATCCCATTGAAGAAATACACATAAAAGAAAACCACAGAACATTCAAACATATTAAAATAAAAACATTTAAAAAATAACTAGCAAAATTCAGCTCTTTATTTAATAAATAATAAAGCAAGTACAGTTTGTTCCTGGAATGTTAATGTGGTCAAATATTAGGATAGCTATAAATATAAATCAACATACTTAGCAAATGAAAAGAGACATATAAATCTACCTGTAAAGAAATTCTTTTAATAAAATTCAATGTCTATTCTTGATTTTAAAAATCATAATAATATAAGATAGTTTCCATATGACCCTGTTTTATATATGCAGAAATAACACGCATATGCTAATTGAGAAAACATTAGAAACATTCTCCATAAAATCAATAATAAAGCAACAAAACTTGGTATGAACATTTTGATTATAAAATTTTCCAGAGGCATAAGCCAATGATATTGTGGAATACAATGGGAAATAAATTTAGAAACAAAAATTGGAAAGCAGAATTTTAAATCACTACCACTTGAGAATAATATATATTTTCTCCTTGCAAAATCTAAAAGGACCAGTTGGAAAACTATTATAAATAATAAGACAAAACAGTTACAGGGCTGGGCACAAAATTGATACATGGGGAATAAATGGGTTTCTCATATGGGTGATAACAATGTATGAGAATAAAACACCAAAAGATAAAATACAAAACCTAACAAGAAACAAGTACAATCTTCTGTGTAGAAAACTGTTCCTGCCACTGAGAAACACAGAGGAGGACTTTAGCATAAGGAAAGACACATTCTTGGAAAAGAAAATGCAACATCATAAGAATGTCAGTTCTCCCTCAAATTAATCTATAAATTTAATGTGATCTTAGTAAAAATACCAACAGTATATTTTTGGAAACTAGACAAATTGGTGCCAGTGTTAAAATAAGAATGAAATAGGAATGTCCTAAAAATAGACAAAAGGAGAGAGAGAGAATTATGATTCTCTATTCTTATCATTTTAAACTTGTAATAATTAAAACAGCATGATACTGAATAGAAAGGCAATTCAGGTACTGTCAAGCATTACAAGGTTGATATTTTTACATTGTTTTTTATTAGTTTTATTTTTAAATTTGAAACGAATCAAGTGCTCAACATCGTATAATTCATTTTTTTGTTTTCAGTCAAAAGATTCAGTCAAAAGATTACAAAAAACACAGCTGAGAGTTCTGCCAAAGAAACGTATAATACAAATTGAAGGAGAACACTAGAGCTAAATAAAATAAGAAAAGTGTGAAGAGTCAAGGAGAGACGTGCTTAAATCAAATTTTCTCATAGAAGAGGGTACTATTCAGGATATAATATCCTGAAGAGTGGTTAACTTTTTGAGGGCATGGTAGCAGAAAAAAGAAACTCGAAAAACACTCAGAATAAAAAATAATTTCTTTAAGAAAAGTTGATCTATCATGGAGTAAAATGGATTATTCTGACTCACATTCTAAACCACCATCAAAACTATGAGTAATTAGTGAGCACTTTTGAATTTGGATATTTTCATTGAAGCTGAAAGTTAAACACCAATGGAAATTTTTCATGCTAAATGAGAAGAAAGCATCCCTTCACATTAAAAGAAATTATGGAGTTGAGAGATTCTTTCTGGGGAAAGCCAGATAGTCTATAAATCACTCGCATTACGTGTTCCTTCATCTGGGACATTAACGTCTGGCCTGTCTTTGCTTTTATCAAAGTGGATGCAGTATAATAAAAATGAGGGATATGGAGAAGGACATTATGCTTTTGTTTTGCTATTTGTTTATTTTAATAAAAGAGCTGATGCTGTGAATCACAAACCTTCAACAATGACTCACTCAATGGGAGAGGAAGTTTCTGCAAACACTTCCCAGGGGTGAGTAGCATCTCCCTTAATTTCATGTGAACCGCCTAATACTCTGTGGGTGGGTTGGATGCCTGAGGCATGGTGTAAATTCTAAACTGACAGGTCATCATCAAAACTAAGAGCAATTAGTAAGTACTTTTGAATATTGATATTTTCATTCTGACAGATTTTCTGGCCATTTTAATAGAATTTTGGAGCAACAATCTTGTTGCTCAAATCTTTATGTGATAGTTCTGGTTAAGTCTCAGATTTCTCTTATAACTGATGTGAAATATTCCAAAAGTACTTTCAGAAAAGTTAGTAAGAATTCTGTTACATACATTATATATATTGCACTACACACACACACACACACACACACAAATTGTATGCTCAGGTCACCCAAGAGGGCTGTTCTCTTGCCCTCTCTACATCTCCTGCCTGCCTGCTTCACTTACACCCTAATCACAGGACTGACCTTCCTGCATACTGGCCGGGCCCCAGCTAGTGACTGTTCTTTTAGATTAGAACATCTCCACCTGATAGCTTATCAGGGGGATGGTGAGGGGCGTGCTCCTCTGCTGGTTTCCCTTGAAACTGATGAGCCAAGCTGATGTCAGTTCCCCCTATAACGGGTAACCTCCCTCTCCCCCCAGAGTGAAGACTTGCCACCACGTCCTGCGCCATCTGCGGTACACGGTGGGGAGTGGCCCCAGGACCTTGCTTCAGACATGTAAGCTCCCCCTTCCATTAAACCATGGATGTGTCTGTCGCCGACTCTGGGCTCTTTCTCTGGTCGCGGCAAGTACAGGGCTTGTAGGCCTGCTCCTGGCAGAGCAGCCAAGAGACAGAGGAAACTCGCGTGAGCCCCGAGATGTCAGGAAATAAGAACCGGCAGTGGAAAGTTGTGAGGGTGATCCTGGGGTGGCCGTCCGCTAATGTGGAGTCCAGAAGCTGCAGGCGTGATCCCGAACGTTGCAGGGGAAATTCTGGGGTGGCTGCCCACTAGCATGTGGGGTCCTGTGGTGTCTGTCCTTGATGAATGGGGTTCTCCCAGAGTACGGAGATCTCATAGACAATCCCTAAGGTTGCTGCAGAGATACTGGCCGCCATTACAGTGGGGAAAAAGAAGTGGCCACAGCTGTGGGCTGGCCGTTGCTTTTTAAGAAAGGCCACAGAGGCTGAGCCAGCAGCTGGGGTGAAGATTAACTTGAATGCTGACTCATTCATGTTCCTCTGAAAATGAAGCATGTGAACGTGAGTGAATGCTATGCACTATTGTCTATTATTGTTATTTGTTTAAACTGAATTGACGATTGAAAACCTGAAAAGCATCCCTGAAGATGTCCTCTTTTTGACATTCTAAAACTGGTTTTTGCATATACCATTAGAGGAAGTTAGCTTTCTAGAAGGAATCAGTATTTCTCTTCCTTTGCCTTTGAGATGTAAATGATCTACCTGTGCTCTCAGGAACTTTAATCATCTGTGATCTCTAAGAGTGAAGGAAAAAGAAGGACTTTTTCAAACTCTGTAGAAATAACTATGTTTTGGGCATGTCTATCTAAAATAATCTCTCCAGATTTTGGTAGCTTGAAACTAAACTAAGTTAAATGAAGAGAGTTCATTGATTATTTGGGTCATTTCAAATAGAATAAAATATTGGAACATTAATTGCTGGGCTGGTCTAAGTTTACCTACCTTTTCCTTCTTAGAAGAGGAAGACTAAAGCATAAGTTTTCTAAACAGGAAATGCTGGTATGACAAGGAGTTGACAATTAACTTGCTTCTTGGTTTTTGCCACAGATTAAGGTTCTTTTAATGGTTAAGATTAAAATCAGTCATAATTCTAGTTATTATCACCAAGTTTCGTTATCGATTACATTGTAACCAAGTATTTAACTGTGGCTTTTTAAGTCTTTTGTCATTTATAGACAGTTATTGTTGTACTCTGATGCTTTTGCAAAAGCGCTTCATCTTCAAGGAGAGTCAAGGGCTTTTGACAAGTACAGGTCTCTGATAAATTTCAGGTCATACTGCTGAACTGGGTAAGGAATTAAAGAATCCTAAGGGAAAACCTGATGGTTTCATAAAAAGTTAACAGAAGAATTGGTTACTGAGTGAACTGGTGAATATGGTTATAATTTTTATGGTTTTTATCTGGAATATTATTACTGTTGTTTTGTTGTTGTTTTTGGGTTTTTTTTTTTTTGCGATACGCGGGCCTCTCACTGTTGTGGCCTCTCCCGTTGCGGAGCACAGGCTCCGGACGCGCAGGCTCAGCGGCCATGGCTCACAGGCCCAGCCGCTCCGCGGCATGTGGGATCTTCCCAGACCGGGGCACGAACCCGTGTTCCCTGCATCGGCAGGCGGACTCTCAACCACTGCGCCACCAGGGAAGCCCTTATTACTGGTTTTGATCTGTGTTTTCCAGATATAAGGAAGCCCTCCCCCTCAAGTTAGTTATGACTTACAGCAATTTGGTAAACTACACCTGTGGGTAGAATTGAAACATTTTTCTTTTCTCTCTGCCTGGAGACTCTTGGATTTTGAGCAGCCTTATCAGGTGAATGGGAAAGACTGTCTCCTAGCAAGTGCAGGAATCTCAGTATTTTGGGGACCTCTAGAAAAGAGAAATCCACCAAGGTGGAGCCTGATGGCAGGCCTTTGGCATGGCTTTCCTGGCCTTTAGAGGCCTTTTGGGAATTTAGTCTGAGACTCCTTATGAGGAGTTCTACCAAAGGCAGTTTTGAGGAGCCTATGTGGTCAATTCACCAGACTAATTTTGCAAACAAATTCTTCTTGATTTGGCTTTGTTTGGTGGAGATGAGGGTAATTTTAGAGAGAAAAATATTTTGGTTCAGTGGATTCTAGTTCTGCTAATTGAGGTCTGTATTTATGAAAGTTATTGTGTTAGCCATACTTTTTCTCTGATGTTCAAGATGGAAAGAAAATTATCTAGCGAGGTTGTTGCAGAGTATAACTACTCATGATGTGTCACTGCTTGCTGTAAGTCTGCCACTAAAAGGACATGAATAATGTTTGTGTAAAAATTTGATGCGATAAAATGTGATAAATTGTATAATTATAAGTGATAAAATATATAGCCTATAAAATGTTTCCCCATTAACATACCTCTGAGCTTGCTCACAATATCTGATCAGTTTTCCCCCAACATGGATAAGTAGGCAAAAATAAAGAAGGCCTAGAACCAAGGCACATGGTTGGACTAGACTCAGGGACTCAGGGCAGCCGACATTCACCCTGGCTTCAAGGGACATGTACTTTGGTCTATCAAAAGATTTGCAATCAAAAGGGGAAATGATGGAAAAATCTTCACATATGGAGGTATAGGGAAGTCATTCTGGTTTATACATGGTTTAACTTAAACTTTACTGACCAGGGTGTCCTGTTTTGTGGCCTGTCGAGCATGCATTGTACATCTACTTTGGCCGTTGAGGAGGGGAATACATTTGAAAGTCAAAATGGAGTAGCTGTGGTTCAGAAAGCCAAGGTTAAAACTGGGTGGCCATTGTAATGTGATTTGCGACATGTTGCTGTATTACTGAAAACTTGAGTTTTCTGAACTCTGTTGCAGACTGGGACAAAATCCACAGGTGGGTATGGTATGATCTCAGAATGCGGGTACTGCTAGTATTTTGCTGAATGGTCATGAACCCCCCTGTGTTGTGTCTGTTAAATGTTTTGCACATTATCCCTGGCCTGAGTAAAGGAAATCTATTTGAGGGCTGGGAAGCAACCATGGCCTCACTGAAAAATGAGTCTAGTTGCTGGGTCTACAGTGAGATGCCATTGTTGTCCTCCTCTGGACCTCCAGGAAAAGTGGACCTGGCTAATGTGACTATGTGGGGACGGCCGACCATAAGGGGAAAAGACCATCACCATCTTCCTGCCCTGCCTGCCAATACATCAGAAGGACCCTCGTCAGTAAAACCTTACTGTACCACCGACTGCCCATGAGTCCCCCTGGGCTCTGCTGTGTGGGGTGGAATAGGGTGACTTTTGGACACACAAGTCCAACTAGTGGGTTAACTGTTTTTTGTTTGGAAAGACCTAGTGGGCCCACCTCGAATGACGCTCCATATAACATGGGGTGGAGACCTGTACTGTGACTGCTGACTCCTGGCTAGGCCACCAGAATGTTTCCTTTAAAGCCAGGGCCTTCCCTTTCCCTTGGGGGTGGCTCTAGGTTTATGAAAACTAGGGGTGGCCTTATCTTCCTTTTAATTGGACAGGATGCTGCTGCCATCGACTCCCTCTTTGACCCGGTGAGCGCTTGACTCCAAAGTTTGCCCACATCCTTGTGAATGACTGTTCGGAGCATACTGGGTGTCTCACTCTTGATGCCCTCTGGCTGCTGCTGTCTGTGTTGTATTTGTGGTGTCTGGTTGCAGTGCCCCTGACCCCAGGGATATTGCTGAAGAGGGGTGGGCCAAGATTGTGAGGGTCGTGCAGTGTACGTAGGGGTGGAGTGTAGGATCAGGCCGCCCAGGATGGCTGTTCTCTTGGGCTGTGTCCATCCGCTGCTCCAAGACCTTGCTTCAGACTTGTAAGCTCCCCCATCCATTAAACCATTCTTCGGTCTTGAAGTTGGGCAAGCACAGTGGGGTACAGCCCAACACAAGCACACTCACGATATATTTGCCGGCGCGGGATTGGGGGGTGGATATATTTACTTTCTTACAATATTGCTACCCTGGTCATGCACACAGATTTCTCTTCTGTGTTACAATTTGGGTTTCTGTTAAAACTAAACCAGATCATAAGGTTTTTCCTAAATATGGAAAGCTCCTTAAATGAAGTTGGGTGTTCAGGGTTCATGGTGGTTTCTTCAGTACTGCTTCTCTTGTCACAGCTGATGGTGTAAAGTTAAGATGATTAGATCTAATTAGCTGTTCTCTTCCCTAAGAAACCTAAAGTTGTAACAGGAAGACTAGCAGCTAGGTCACAGAACTGAGTCACTGCTAATGTGACATGGTATAGAATATCCTGCTGGGGACTTTCTCTGAACTGACTACCTGGGGAATTAGAGAAGATTTGATTTGATTCAGTGAGCAGTCCTCATCTTCTCTAGGTTGCCTTTCAGCTATGATTTAATGGGGATGTTTTTTCCATTTTATTGAGATATAATTTACAAATAAAATGCACAGATGTTAAATGTACATTTCGGTGAGTTTTGGCAAATATAATGCAATCAAGATAAAGAACATTTTCTTTACCACCAAGCGTTCCCTCTCTGCTTTGCAGGTGGGCTCCACTCCCGCCTCTCCCTACCGCCACAACCAGGAAGCACTTTTTTGATACCTATCAAAATCTGGGTAGAGTAGTCATATTTATTTTGGAAAATGGGTTGATTCTGATAATAACTGTATCTACCAACCCTTCCCCGTCCCACTCCCTGCCCTCCTGCACCCCCGCCCGCCACAAAAGATAACTGTGTAGGATTTAAATGTTATCTTTTTTCTTTTTCTTTTTTTTTTGATGTTGGGGGTAGGAGTTTATTAATTTATTTATTTTTGCTGTGTTGGGTCTTCGTTTCTGTGCGAGGGCTTTCTCTAGTTGCGGCGAGCGGGGGCCACTCTTCATCGCGGTGCGCGGGCCTCTCACTATCGCGGCCTCTTGTTGCGGAGCACAGGCTCCAGACGCGCAGGCTCAGTAGTTGTGGCTCACGGGCCTATTGCTCCGCGGCATGTGAGATCTTCCCAGACCAGGGCTCGAACTCGTGTCCCCTGCAGCGGCAGGCAGATTCTCAACCACTGTGCCACCAGGGAAGCCCTATCTTTTTTCTTGAGTTTAATTATTTGTAGATTAAGTACCTTCGACAGGTCAAAAACTACACCAGTCTCTGGAGACACAGAAATGGATCAAAACTAAAAACATACAGTTTCTTTGTTCAAGGTGCTGAGATTCTAGTGTGAGAATTACAACAGTGAACTGCAAATGACTGTAGAAATTATACTGATGACTTGTTGTGACATTCTGAGCGTGCAGGCACTCCTGAAGACTGTGTGGTAGAGACGGTGCTGCTGACCAAAATACAGCAGGCAACCTCTCGTAGCCTCCCTCTGTGGTCATGTGACTGTTTCTAGCCAATGAGCCATCAGTGGAAGTGACTTATGACACTTTCAGGCTTGGTTTTTAATCATCTCCTAATTGCACTACTCCATAACCATTTCCCTCGTGTCTGTCTGGAAAGGAGCTCCCTCCCTGCAAGGTAACCTTGGGAATGATGGGTTAATGATGGTAGAGTCTTCATGTGGCTGCTCTTCAAACGACCTTCACTTTAGACCGACTGTTACATGAGAAGAAAGGAACTTTTGCTACATTTGAGAAGTTATTCATTTTGAGTTTATTTTTTGCACCTGTTAGCCTTCCCCACTGATAGCATTATAAACCATAGTTTCTTCTCTTTAAGTAAAATTAATTTTTTTCCTTTCAAGCCATCTGCTGAAATCTCAGATGTCAAAGGAACGTATTATTTAATTCCCCATATCTGCACCGAAACTGATGAGCTCTTCTGTAGAAAAATAACACAAGAAAACAGATGGTTCCTGTTATAAATTCCCTTGCATTTTCCTCTTCTAATTTAAAGGCTTCATTATTTGTTTCACTTGACATGAATGTGCTATTACTATTTATTAACATTGTAGTACAAGTGTGGAGACCAAATCTTTCACTGGTCATGTGACTTATTAAAAGCCATATTGCCAGAAAGGGGTGGCTTTCAGATTTGAACTGCAGCACCCAATCTAGACACAAATGCCTAAAGAAAAGGACAAAATATTCCAAAATATCTAAATGTTCCTTAGAAAGGGACTTCTCTGGTAGTCCAGTGGGTGAGACTCTGTGCTCCCAATGCAGGGGGCCTGGATTCAGTCCCTGGTCAGGGAACTAGATCCCACATGCATGCTGCAACTAAGAGTTCACATGCCGCAACTAAAGATACCGCATGACACAACTAAGACCCGGCACAGCCAAAAAAATAAAAAAATGTTCTTTAGAAAAAGCGAAAAAGAAATAGACATACACAATCATATTTGGTCTCAGTTTTTCTTGATTTCCAATTCATGCTGCTAGGAGAAAACACTGAATTTTATTTCGTTACTGCTATCTTAGTTCCTTGAGGCTTAAAACTTAAGCATGCTTGGGTCATAACTGAGATTTTTAATGGTAATAATGCAATATTTTTTCAGTCTTTCTCCGTGGGTAGCATACAGGTTCAAGGAGAAGCATAAAGTCATCCCTGCGTTCAACAAATATTTGTTGAGCATCTATCACAGGTCAGCTGCCGTTTTAGGCACTGGGGGTGTATTGGTTAACAAAGCAGGGCCTCTGATCATTTCTCTGTCCTGTTGCAAATTACACCTGATATGAAGTGTCTGCCTGCTCTGATGGTGTGTGTGGTCTGTTCCGTCATGACTGTTATGGTCTGGGGCTTTCTCTCTGCTGGCTTTTCTCTTTACCCCTCTCTCTCTCTCTTTAAGGCTTTATTAGTTTAGAGCAGTTTTAGGTTGACAACAAAGTTGAGAGAAAGGTACAGAGATTTTCCATCTACTCCCTGAACCCACATGTGCAGACCCTCCCCCATTAACACCATCCCTCATGAGAATGGTGCATCTGTTATAATTGATGAACCTACACTGACACATCATAATCACCCAAAGTCCAAGGTTTACATTAGGGTTCACTCTTGGTGTTGTACATTCTGTGGGTTTGGGGAAAATGTATAATGACATATATCCATCATTATATATTTACAGAATATTATTATATTATAGTTATATATATCTGTATTATACAGAGTATTTTTACTGCCCTAAAAATTCTCTGTGTTCCACCTATTCATTCCCCCTACCAGACCTCTGGCAACCACTGATCTTTTCCTTTTTTTTTTTTTTTTTTAAGCAGATATTCATTTTTTTTTTTTTTGCGGTACGCGGGCCTCTCACTGCTGTGGCCTCTCCCGCTGCAGAGCACAGGCTCTGGACGTGCAGGCTCAGCGGCCATGGCTCACGGGCCTAGCCGCTCCGCAGCATGTGGGATCCTCCCGGACCGGGGCACAAACCCGCGTCCCCTGCATCGGCAGGCGGACTCTCAACCACTGTGCCACCAGGGAAGCCCCAGATATTCATTTTTAATTATTATTTATTTATTTATTCATTTTTGGCTGCTTTGGGTCTTCGTTTCTGTGTGAGGGCTTTCTCCAGTTGTGGCAAGTGGGGGCCACTCTCCATCGCGGTGCACGGGCCTCTCACTATCGTCGGCTCTCTTGTTGCGGAGCACAGGCTCCAGACGCGCAGGCTCAGCAGTTGTGGTTCACAGGCCCAGTTGCTCTGCGGCATGTGGGATCTTCCCAGACCATGGCTCGAACCCGTGTCCCCTGCATCGGCAGGCAGACTCTCAACCACTGCGCCACCAGGGAAACCCAACCACTGATCTTTTTAGTCTTCATAGATTTGTCTTTTTTCAGAATGTCATATAGTTGGAGTCATACTGTACGTGGCCTTTTCAGATTGGCTTCTTTCGCTTAATAATGTACATTTAACGTTCCTCCATGTCTTTTCATGACTTGGTAGCTCATTTCTTTTTGACACTGAATAATATTCCATTTTCTGGATGTACCACAGTTTATTTTTCCATTCACATACTGGGGGACATTTTGGTTGCTTCTAAATTTTGACAGTTATGAAAAACATCAATAAACATCTGGGTGCAGGTTTTTGTGTGGACAGAAGCTTTCAGCTTCTTTGTTTAAATACCAAGGTGCACAATTGCTGCATCATACGGTAAGAGTATTTTTAGTTTTGTAAGAAACTCCAACCTCTTCCAAAGCGGCTGTGCCGTTTTGCATTCTCATCAGCAGTGCGTGAGAGTTTCTGCTGCTCTGCATCCGTGTCAGCGTTTGGTGTTGTCAGTGTTCCAGATGTTGGCTGTTCTAATAGGTATGTAGTGGTCTTCATGTCTTTCTTGTCTGTTTTGTTCAACAGTGTATCTCAAACACCTGGATCATCATCTGACAGTAATAAGTATTTGTTGAATTAAGGAATGATTTACATACTGCCTCTCTACTCAGATGCCACCCAAGGAGAAAATGAGGAGAAAGGGACGGGAGAAAAAGCAGTGAAGGAATAAGTCATTTGTAGTGGTTGGTCCTTTGTAGACTTTTCCTTCAATGATACTTTGCTTATTGCTATGTAGACTTGTCATATAGTTGCAGCCTGTACTTTCGGCAATTACCGAAAATCTCTAGAGGAGGTTCACAAAATCCACACTGACAGCCTCCAGGCATACGTTTGCAGAAGAGATACAAATCACAAGGCAGAGACTGGCAAAATATTTTTCTGGTGAGAATTTATGAAATATTCTTACTTCCATTTCTGGATGTTGCATCTCAGTGTAACAAGATTTCCTGGAAGTTGTATAGATTATTTGGAACCTAAAACTCTAACACGAAGGTCTTCTTCCAAAGGAAAAGTCTATGCTTCTTCTGCCTAGACTATTTTGTGGTTAGTGATTTTAAACTGCAGAATGTATCTGTTAATAAAGCAAGAATGCACCTGGGGTTTTTAGAAAGGTCTCCTTCATTTAGATAAAAGCACTTTGAAAGGTAATACAGTCGATACTATCAGTTTCTCCCCCATTTTGGGTAAGGAAGAAAGTCTGAATCTCCTGCAGGCCATCCAAAGGCAGAGAGGAGGAGAAGTGCTGCCCCAGAGGCATACATACACACCTGCACCTCTTCCTTCCATGTCTGCACTCCTGAGCAGGGAGGGTCTGGGAAAGGAGGAATACCCAGAGGTATTGCTTTGTTGTACAGCTTCTTCTAAAGATCGCTGGAGGTGGGAATAGAGACACTAAAGCCTGACATTTTACCCTTCTCAATTTATTCACCTCTAGGGCTTTATACTCTCAACTGTTGCCTAACTTATCTTTCTTTTCTATGGTTATGGACCTTTCTTACTTAATATTCATTCTCTTGCGCTTAACTTTGGCTCATAGTAAAACTCCAAGCTCACCCTTCCCAGCCTAACCCTTAGTACATAAAGAGAAGTGTTTTATATTTAGAAAAAAGAATTTCCTCCCTCAATAAAAGTCAAATTTTCTATGCTAGTATGTCTATAAGCACTCAAAACCTTTTAAAACATAGAACAAATGAAATGACCCCTTTGTTCTTAATTGTATAACTTTACCCTTCTATTAAACTAGTCAATCAGAAGAGCAAGGTTTATTGAGAATGAAAAGATATTGGATTCATATCTCAAAAATATGATCCGTGTAATATTAATAACAAAGGACAGACATGAAAAGATGGATAAAAAACCTAGGTGGTTGTATAAAGAACTATATCCATGCAAAAATTTGGAGAAGATTGTTATAAAATATGGACAGTAGGATAAATTATCAAGGAGGAGTACCATAAAATAAATAAGTTGAAGAGATAAAATCTGAAAAAGCAAAGAAGAATTAGGAGCAACTTTCAGAAGTCATAAAAGGAAATAGAAAACTATTATTTTTAAGTGCCAGGGTAGGATGTGTTATTGCAATTTTAGAAGTCAGGAAGTCAGTAAATTCTGGTTGCAATACCAGCTCCCCATAAAATTCTTTTAACAGCCCCACAAGTTGTATAAACTATCTTATAATAAAAAGTTAAATTAATGAGAAGTATAGACTATCATTTTCACATCTATTATACAGTGCCTACCTGTTAATTATTTTCTGGTTTAGATTATATTAAAGGTCCTATTATGTCTGGTATACAAAATGTATGTACTTAACTGACTCCAGATGAAGAATGAAACCACAATTTGGGCAATAAAGTTTTTTTTCCAATTGCAATGTAATACTTTAGGTATTATTCAGTTATTTCAAAAAAGTGACTTACTGCTTGTTCTAGAAACTAAACTGAATGAGATGAATCTTCAGTGGCCCAAATACCTAATTTATTAAGTTAAAATGTTATATAACCACATAGAAATGTTTCTAACATTCACAGAGACTTCCTAACATATTAAAAATGATTACAATCAGTTTGGCATCTTACACTTTCACAATATATAAGGCAGCTTATAAATGTATGATAGCTTTGTTTTATGAATTTAACCTGCAGTTAAGGAAGTCAACATGCTGGCTTGAAAAAAAAAAAATTCCTGCATTTCTTTTCCTTTTTAAAACTCAACACAAATCTTTAAGACTTTCATATGGTTTGACTTTAATTTTATATAGCAATATTTATCGCCTATTCAGTGTGTCCTTTTTTTTTTTAATTTTTTTTTTTGCTGTACGCGGGCCTCTCACTGCTGTGGCCTCTCCCGTTGCGGTGCTCCGGACGTGCAGGCTCAGCGGCCATGGCTCACGGGCCCAGCCACTCCACGGCATGTGGGATCTTCCCGGACCGGGGCACAAACCCAAGTCCCCTGCATCGGCAGGTGGACTCCCAACCACTGCGCAACCAGGGAAGCCCCAGTGTGTCCTTTTATCTTTGATACTGTGATGATGTTTAATCAAGATATATTGAATTGGAACAGAAACATCAAAACTTTTTGATAGTTCGGCAAATTGCCTGAATTGTCTTGGATCAGTTCTGTGAGTTCATGCAGGATTGCAGGTTGCTATGTCAGAAAATCCATTTTTCACCCACACAACTAAATTTTACATAGATTTCACTATTCTTTGAATTTTAATGTGTCAGTAAGTCAAACTCAGTTTTGAATATTTTCTGACATTAGCTGCTATCAAATGGATGAAACAAGGAAGCTAAGCTGATTTTCACAAATGACACTTCTTCAGTGACCCCAGTAAGACAGTAACTTACCTATCTTTTGCCTTAACAGTTATCTATTGGTAAGTGGTAAATTTGATATATGTGTGACAGGAGGAACAAGAATTTAAATGCTTCACAAAGTTATAAGCCCCATCTGCCAAATACCAAGAAAGAAAGAAATGATAAGTGAATAACCGTGTTAATATAGTAACTTATAAGAATGTAAAGAAAGCCAATTCTAATCATCCTATGAGCATTTAAAAGGAAGATTCATTAAGCAGCAGATTCAGTGTCAAATTACATTATTGGAAGATGATTCCCTTAATGGATGATTATCACTAACGAACATTTAAGGGAATCCATTGGGGCCAAATAGAGAAAGGGATATCCTTGACTGAAGTGCTTTTTGGTTGTTTCATTCTGAGGAAGGGCATGGTATCAAAGAAGAGGAAATAAAATTTGATGAGAAGTTAGGTTGCTATCATGGCACCAGACACTCCAGCCTTTACTGAGGTAATATTACCTGTGAAAAGAACAAGAGTGAAAAGTGAAAAGCTTGCCCTAACATCCCTTAACCTGGGGCATGGGAAGTAAGAAGAACGGGGAGGGTGGAGAAACAAGGAGCCCGAGACACAGAATGCTTCCTGTCCAGACAACGTACAAAGGTCTTCTGTTTAACACAATATTGCATTTTATTTACTTTACATCATTCGAACATTGATTTCCAGCTTTGCTTCCTAAATTACGGTCGGTGCTTTAAATTAAGAACAGTGAAGTTATGAAAGTCTTTTTCTTAATGATAATATGTACTGAAGGGAAGTGAAGTTGAAAAGCAAAATGTATTTCAATGTGGTGAGCATCGGTGTGTGTAATCTACTGAAAAGTAAACTGAAATTTCACTTGTAATTGTAATCCCTTCTACAAAGGAAAATGTGCCTTTTGAAAGACATAACACATTTATTTGATGTGGTACTCATTTGAGAATTAAAATATCTGAGTTTCCTCCATTTTAAGGTTATTTAACTTTCCTAGTATTTCATTTCCCTACCAGTAAACCGAAGAAGATAATATTTTCACCTCTTGGAAACATTGTAAGGGTACACTTTTTTTCCTGACGCAACCCAAAATGTTTTGAGAAATAATTTGAGAAATGTTCAAGTGGTTACTATTGATTATTCCTTTTTCTTTACACTTCAAGTGCATTTCAGTTCTTTAATCTACTGGAAATATGGTAGACTGCTTTCATTTCCATGACAGACCTCAAATTCATTCCTTTTCCATTGTGGTTTCTCTTGTTTCCAAGCCAGTTGAATATTCCCTCTCTACTATTCAAAACCCAACTCTGAATTACCCTCTCATGAGGGGTATGCAAAACTTTTGAACATATATGTAGGAACAGGACTCTGATGTACGGACAGTTCTTCAACTTTACTTCAATTTTCCTTTTATTTTCATTGACAGTAAAATTTTCTGGAGAGTACAATCAAGATAGTGTATTCATAGAAATAACATTAATAGAAGCTAGGTCATAAATGAGAACAGTCATAATAACAACAATCTCCCTTTCCAAGGCATTCCACACAGAGAGATAACAGCACAATAAATAAAGAATTTGCCGTTTGTCACACAACAAGTAAAACAGAATTGCAATAACAAAAACTGTAAATTTATAAATGTTCTTATACTAAAAATAAAAGCAAAAATATGAGATCATGCACTAGAGACAAAAGCTAAGAGTGAAGAGTTATAGCAAAAAACACTACAAAAAATAAACATGTTCAAGTATTGTGAGAGGAGAGGGGAAGATTCAAATAGAAGAGTTTCAGGATAAATCAGTTATATTTACTACCCTGGGAGGGACACCGACATAATTGTTTTTGTCCATTAATACTTTAGGCTATTAAAATACACACTGTTATCCATTTAAAAGACAGATTCCATTTCCTTGGGGCACCTCTCATATTACAAGGATGGAATAAAATTCATTGTTTACCTTGATTATAAATAGATGATAATACTTTAGGAGAAATATTCTCAAGAACAGGCCAGTGTGATGCCCTGGAATTCAGGAGCCTGGGAGTGAGAAAACGGATTCTAGTCCTGTTGTTTTACACCATTGTCTGTGAAAGATACTTCCCAGTCCTGAAATAAAATCTCACCTCATGTTTCAATTTTACGGTAACAGTTGAACTACCAGAACGAGCAGAGACCAGTAAAAATAATAACAACGATAATAATAAGAGTCAGACATTTTTCTTGATGCTTACTTTTTTAAAAAAGTTAAAGAAAAAAGAAGCTGGTTCACTTAATAGAACTAAGAATTGAATAATGCTTTAGTGGGATTGTTCCTTCAGTATAACAATTTCTTCCCCAACATGACTAATCTAAGCAGTGCCTTTATACTTTGTGGTTGAATATTATATCAGATTTGAACAGTGGCTAGTTTCTCTACATGATTAGGAGACGCATGTTTGTCATGGGAGTAAAAAAATAAAATTTGTCTGTTAAATTACACATAAATATAAGGTACAAATGTATTTTTAAAATACAGATTAAAATAATCACACTTGCATCGTGTACATACGAAAATACAGTATTTAATATTCAATATACACAGACACATTTATGATAAATGCAACTATGTGGCAATGCCAGTTCTTTCAGGGTTTTCGCTGTCCCCTGTTTCCACATATATGGAAACAAAAATGCTTTGCTATCATTTCCTAGCTCTGGCGGACATCTTGAAGCAGTTTGTTAATCTCAGCCACTAGCTCACTGGCATCCATGAGTTCATGTTTGCCATCACCGAGGTGGCTGAGCACGTTGTCGAAATCATCCTCTTCATAATTTTCAGGGATCTCCTCCATGGCCGGCAACCATTTTGAAGAAGGCTGCACACTGGAATGAGTTCCAAGTGGGGGGCCAGAGTTGGTGGTGGGGTTTTGAAAATGCGTACTGGCCGCCCAGGCCGCCACCCCTTGTGGGTAACCCACAGTCTTGGCTGACAAAGGTCCCTTCCGGCGTTCCAGAGAGTTGGATCGATCCATCTCACTGCACTCAGAATAGGTGTCCAGGGAAGGGGGTAAGAGGCGCTGGAACACGTTGCTCATTTCCGAGAGCAGAGAGGACGTGCTGGTATCCCCAGAGTCCTCATCGTTTGGGGAGTCCTTCCCAAAAGTGGAAAAACTCTTCTTCTTCTCACCAGAATCTACCGGCTGGGTGTCATCCTCGAGACTCGGATGCGGATGTTGCTGCTGGGGCTGTGCTGGGAATTCTTCCCCCGGAATGAACATGTTACTCCTATAATCAGAGGAAGGTGAGGGCAGAGGTGGCATCCAGCACTGGTCAGAGTGTCCCAGGACCCTGCACTCTTCCGTGCACAGCCTCATAGCTGCACTCAAGGAAAGCAGTGGGGATTCGTTATTATACTTCGTGTGACTCAAAATAATAGAAAAAAATTATCATTTTATTTTTTAAAACATAGAATAAGACAATTTTAAACTATGACCGTGATACTAACCCATTATTATACATATGAGGTGGACTACAGTTACAACTTTGATTTGACTACTGGTTTTATGAACCTGGGATATATATTTTTTTGTCTCTCAGATAAGCAAAGGAGGGTTATGACTCATGTAGTTCCCAGGGATATCGTCTGCTACTCATGTAATGAGAAAATGGATTGGCAACTTACTAATGAAGAAGTTTGGAAAAGAGCTAAGGTGTGGGTGATGAAATATTTGCTGAACATAAACTCTATAAAAACCCAGAGCTGTAAGGGGAAATCCATAACTTTAGAATGCCACCAGATAAACCTTGCGTAATACCATTGAGTACCTTCCAGATATTGAGGTCTATCTGACCTACTTTACTTTTAATGGAGGCATTGAGAATATAATAAGCTATCAGGTAATTATACTTATCAATCTCTCTTACAAGTATGCTGGATTATTCATCGACTTGTTCCTTAAAACAGCAGTGCAAATTATCCTCAAATACCAGGCGTCTGCAGTTACCGTTAAAAAGTCTTTGAGAGGTTTGAAATTCAAAGAGTTGGAAAAGTCATCAAAAGATGAAGAATATGAGAAACCATTGGTTAGTTCTTCCAGATGTTGTGATGCACTGTTGGAATGTGAGTGGTTACACTCATAGAAAATAATCGATGATATGAGAAAAGCAGAAAAATGAAGAGGGCAAAACTCTAAATTTGGCACATGTGACAACTAAACTACAGAACCACCCAGAAATGTGGAGATGTAAAATATACTCCACAAACCATCCGTCTTTTTCAGTGACAGCTTAGGTCTCTTCAATATCATGATTTCATTTTAGAGCAAATGACCGAATTCAGAAAATGCAAAGTAATTATCTTAGATTTGAATGAAAATTGGATTGATATCAGCCATACTTATTACATATTCAGAGCTAATTCTGTAGATCTGGCTGCTTAAGAAAGATTTCTCTTCCTCCCAAGTTATTGCTTAAAAAAAAGGCTGACTCTTGAACAATGCCAAATCCCTGGTCAGGGGAAGCTAGCTGTCCAGTGTGCTTATTGTTGTACCCACAGCACCTGGGAAAGGTCTAAAGTGTCTGCATAGAGTAGGCATTCACTACATATTTTCTAATCATCAGGGAAATGCAAATCAAAAAGCACAATAAGAAATCACCTCAAACCAGTTTTCTTACAGGATGGCTGTAATAAAACACGAACCAAAAAACCCAAACAATAACAAGTGAGGGGGGGTGGTGAGGAAAACTTGGGAACCCTTGTACACTGTTGTGGGGAATGTAAAATGGTGCAACCACTATGGAAAATAATATGGAGGTTACTCAAAAAATTAAAAAAGAGAACTACCATATGAGCCAGTAATCCCATCTTAGGATATTTATCCAAAAGAATTGAAATCAGGATCTCGAAGAGCTATTAGCATTCTTCTGTTCACTACAGCACTGTTCACAATAACCAAGATGTGAAAACAACCTGAATGTCCACTGAATGTTTAATGGAAATGTAGTATATGCGTGCAATGAAATATTATTCCACCTTAAAAAAGAAGAAAACTCTCTAATACGTGATAATGTGGATGAATCTTGAGGACATTAAGCTTAACGAAAGAAGCTAGTCACCGGAGGACACATAACTGCATGATTCCCTCTATATGAGGCGTCTAAAATGGTCAACTTCATAGAATCCAGGAGTGAAATGGTGGTTAGCAGGGATCAGGGAGAGGGGGAAATGGGGAATTGCTGATTAACAGGCATACATTTTCAGTTAAGCAAGATTAAGTTCAAGAGCTCCGCTGTACAACACTGTACCTGCGGTTAATGATACTGTATTGTACAGTTAAAACTTTGTTAGGGGCTTCCCTGGTGGCGCAGTGGTTGAGAGTCCGCCTGCCGATGCAGGGGACACGGGTTCGTGCCCCGGTCCCGGAAGATCCCACGTGCCGCGGAGCGGCTGGGCCCATGAGCCATGGCCGCTGAGCCTGCGCGTCTGGAGCCTGTGCTCCGCAACAGGAGAGGCCACAACATGTGAGAGGCCCGCGTACCACAAAAAAAAAAAAAAAAACAAAAAACTTTGTTAGCAGGGTAGATTCCGTGTTTAGTGTTCTTATGCCTTAAAACAAAATTTTCGAAAAGATTTATGCACAAAAAAGAAAAGTGAAGAATAAATGTTGCCTTTCAGAAAAGGAGAAGTAAAGGACTTTGTTCAAAGGTGTGGAAGTCACTGCTTTTCATCATTTGAGCCTTGAAGATAATTCTGTCCTTATACCTCATCCATTCTGGGCCTCAATTTTTAATAGAGAAGGGGTAAGTTGAGGGACAAAAATGAGAGCTAGAACTGTGAGAAGAAACGTCTGCTTGCCAGGAAGGCTAGAAATTCAAAGTAGGGAAGATGGTGGATAGTGTGAATGCCAATCCCATGGGAATCACAAGGGCATGAGAGAGAGACAGCAATATTGAGAATCCTTGTGTCATTTTGCTATGAAGAAGGGTTAAATTTAAACAAGCAAGAATAAAAAGATGTTTTTATGTGCTGACTTAATGCATTATTACTCTTTGGAAATATTTACCGACTATCGTTGTTCATCATTTAAATGTGGACAAAACCAAAATGTGTTGAAAGTAACTGGAATACCTTTATAGCAGTGAGGTTTTCTAAGTGCTGAAATAACTATCAAAGTGGTAATGAATTTTTTTTTCCTAATTCCCTGAGTCTCTGAACTTGGAAAGGAGACCTGTCCATATTGTCTTACTCACATCCTTTTAGAAGGAAGGGGAACAGACCTGATGACACCTCTTCATTTGTTTTCTGGTCTTTAATTCTGTGGGAAGGACTTAATTGTTTAATTGGCTTTGTTTTGTTTTAATGTTTAATGACGGGGGAAAAGGGAAAAATTACACAAGCTTCTAAGAATTCTGAACATGATCAACTTTCTAGAGAGCTGAACATAATGAAAATAACCATCAGTACCATCTGGGTGATTCAAACAGTTCATATTAAAAATAAATTTGGTCATAGGAGTTTTTAGACAGAGAATGCTATTTTATAACTTCACAGTAAATAAATGGGGCTTTAGTAATAAAAAAGTTAATTAACATAAAATTTTTAAATTCAAAAAATATGAAAAATTGACGAATAAAGACTAATGGAGAGAAGGAGGGCCAAAATAATAGAGATGGAAGAGCAGTGACACAGAAGAGGGCATTTCTTAATTTCATTGGTATTTTCAACCATTTTCCTGAGACTCAACTGTTCGAAATCATCCTCAGTGTACATGTAACTTAGTGCCACAGATGTTCCACACCGTATCCAATGAACCAGAACTTGTTGGCTAGTGGTGCAAGTGGCCAACCTTCCTGTTGCTCCTTGAAAACTGTCAGGTGGTTAAATTTCCTCTGGAAAGGGAAAGTCACGGAGAAATAGAGAACTCTTTTTTCTCACAGCATGATGGCAAATTTTCCCCCTGTGCTAGACCTTATAGGTAGGGCAGGAAGCAAGCATGGGACATTGGGAGAAAAACATATGCCTAACATCTATCAAGCCGTTAGTCATTGAGTAATCAATCAATTATCTATTCAGAGCCTGCCATATGTAAAGTGCTATGATAGCTTCCTGCCCTCAAATGGCTTCTGGTATAAGAATAATCAAGTGTTACAAATGAGGTCATAAATGCCCAGTTAAAGTGCCAAACTGTACAATGATGAGGGCATGTTAAAAAAAGGAAAAAAAAAATATGGTGTCACTTACATGTGGAATCTAAAATACTACAACAAACTAGTGAATATAACAAAAAAGAAGCAGACTCACGGAGGTAGAGAACAAGCTAGTGGTTAACAGTGGAGAGGGAAGTGGGGAGAGGCATGATAGGGGTAAGGGATTAAGTGGTACAAACAGGTATAAAATAAATAAGCTACAAGGATATATTGTACAGCACAGGGAATATAGACAATATTCTATAATAACTGTAAATGGAGTATAACCTTTAAAAATTGTGAATCACTATATTGTACGTCTATAACTTATATAATATTGTACAGCAACTCTACTTCAGTAAAAATAAAATTTAAAAAAAGAAAAGAAAAAAGAGTAGAGGAGGATGCTGAAGTAGTTAAAAAAAAGCAACCTGAAACAAACTTTGAGAGACGAATAGAAGACAAAGTGAAGAGAAGCCAGTTTTTCAGGTAGAAAGGTGACGTGAGCAAAGGATTGGTGTGTTACGTGAAGAGATGGCTCTGCCTATTGCAAAAGATAAAAAAAAGAAAAAAAAAGTTAATAAGCTAGGAGTGGATTTCATTGGCCTAGGAATGCCAAGATAAATAGCTGAATTAGGTGTTTCCAGGCAACAAAAGTCAATTATTGCTTTCGAAACAAAAAGTATAAATTAAAATGTTCTGGAAAAGTTGTTCAAGCTGTATGAAAGAAAGATTTGGCAAGGAAAAAAGCTACTGGAGAGTGAATATCAATTCATGTGCTGGTACAGAAAACCAGCCATGGAAGAAAGGCCGGAAGTAGGATACCAGCCATGAGAATGATGAGGACATAGAATTAAAGACAAATGTTTGAATTAAGTAATCACAGATGACACAATGATAAAAAAAAATGGAATGCGCCCAGTCAAGGAGGAGTATCACAAGAACATCCTGGTGCAGCTGATGCTTTGGGAAAAGCGAGATTTTGCAAGCGTATATGTAGTGTTGTGGTTCAAAGTTGACTGAGTAAGGAAGAAAGTATGTCGACAAACGTGAGCCAACAGACAAAAATGCGCGCTGACTTTACTGCTCAGAATGCAGGATCCTCCTGTGGGAATTAATAGCATGAATGACCAGAAATGACCTGTTGGCAGGCAAAGCAACATAACATAATCTACATTTGATCACAGTCTAATGCAGGAAAAACATTGTTGGAATAAGACACTGAAGTTCTAAAAATATTCATGCTTTAGAAAAACTGTGCTGATTTCTGTTAATGGCATTCAGATGCGGACTTACTCTTTTTACTTTTTTTTTTTTTTTTTCTACTTGGGATATTTCCTGGGAATATAAAGTTTACAAATCACAAATTTTACACCCTAACGTGCCAGCAGAAGCTGCCGTGGTGAAGAATAAGCCAGAACATGGGTGATGTATCATCAGAATGATGTTCATAATTAAGGGATGGTTATCTTTGTACAGATATTTGATTATGCACATTTCTAATAGCCAACCATGCATAAAGCTTAAGATATTTTATGGATCATTGGTGATTTCCTGGTGCCCTATGCCTCTAGAATACTTTCTACAACACCCCACATAGAGACAGGTTGCTAGTCAGGCAGAAGTGTGTGCACTCTGATACAATCTATTGCAGTACGACGCCATACCCCAGCTCTCCCACCGCACACCCAGATTAAGTATGATTGTGTAAACATGCAATTGTTTTGTAAAGAGTTGTCTATACATTCACTGGTGTTGGTGATAATATAACGGTGAGCCTCTAGCTTTGAAAAGAAATGTAACTTAGGAGGAGACTCAAGTTACTCACTAAATAAGACTCACTATTATCTAGAGTTTATCAACGTCTACCTGTTGTTTCCCAGATGTCTTTATTCTTTAACATTTATTTTAATTACTTTAATTCAAGCATTAGGTAACTCTCCTGCCATGAACATAGCTGGTGGCGGTAACTTTGAAAATATAGGATAGAGTGAAAGAGGCGTCGTGCCCTTTTTTAAAAAATTAGACCATGATTACCTATTGAATTATACAATCTCAGAATTATAAAAGGACTTTAGGTATAATTTATGCTCAGAAATGGCAAGGTTGTCTAAGTAGGAGCAGTTATTCTCCTTTTAGCTATACTGATAGAATTGTGTCAGTGAGTCGACTTTCTACAACTGAAAAAATAACATATATAATGAGATAATTGATATTATACCCATGATGTTATGTTTTATGAAATAATGTAATTTGGGAAATCATCTTATTCAAAATTAGGGATCAGTATTCAAAATTAGAGTTCTGTCAGGATCACAGAATCATAGAAACTCAGCCCGCTCTTTCATTTCATGGGTAAGATAAAACTGTTTCTCTTTGAGCACGTTGTCTTAGGCCATAGGTATTCCACTAGGTTTTCAAGGATTTCTCTTTAAATGGGTCTAGGGAGTCTATGCATTAAAAAAAGGAAAAGACACCATGGGTGACTGTAAGTATCTCGGCTCTCAATGTACATGGATTATGGCCCTTCATGCCACTAGAAGTCCTTCCCATACATTCATCCTGCCAGAAATGCAGTATCTGTTACGGTAATAGCATAATTAAATAAGCAGCATTTAATAGGTTGCAGACAGTAGTACTGTAAGACTTTAGAATGTAAGAACAAATATGACATTCAACATACTACCAAAAAATGAAAACCTGTTACTTCTTTATTATTCTTGATAGGTTAGTGTTTAATGAGTAGAGGGATAGGTTCAAATCTCACCTCTATCATGTACAAATTGCTTGATTTTGGATACTTTTTTTTTAACCTTTATAAGCTTCAGTTTTCAAATCTAAAAAGAAAATATGAACACTACTGTTATTACCGCCACCATTAATTCCTATGTCAGAGTGTTGCAAGAGGTTGTTCAGGTATAGAACTCCTCACGGGCCCAGAGTAAGTACTAGGGCGTCGCTGGAACCGCTGCTGCGACTGCTAGGACTGATATAAATACTGCTGCCGCTACTGCCGCCACTACTACTCCAGTTTACGAGAGAGAGGGTTCCTATGTACTGATTTCCACTGAATTTCTCTGGCTCTCTGAAGCTCTCCCATGTCTATTTCCTAAACTCCCTTATTTATCTGTACTTAGACAGCAGTTGTTCCATGGACTCAGCAAGGTAATATAGTTTTGTTCTGCCTTTCTTTCATTTATCACTTCACTTATTCATTTGTCAAGTGACAGTTATTTGATCAACATTCCGTGGAATTTAGAAACATAAGTAGCCAAAGGAATATGTTCCTAAGGGTTGATACATTATTACAGTCTTTAGCGACAGGGTTGCTACAGTGATGCAGTCAGTATTTACTCTGCGGGATCTGAGAGTTTCTACTGCACGATGAGAGAGAAGGGAGTCTAAGGAAAACATAGCTCGTAACTTAATAGGGTCTCCTCCATCTAGCTGTGTAGTTATAAATTCCCCTCTTGGACTTCTGTTCCTCTTCCATTTACAGTGGACACATAAAATGAAAGGTGGCAAAATTATTCCATGCCTACCACCTACAAAGATGCATTCTTTCTCCTATTTTTAGTGATTAAAGTGTACCATTCCCTGGTGTATTTTAATCTCTGATTATGCGAGTTGGTTCCCACCACAGGAAATGTGTCCTCCAAATTATAGTCCAGTTCACCACTAGGCACCAAAACAGGCTCTCTGAATAAAAACAACCACCCAGTAATTTTACAGAGTTGCTCAAGAGTGTCTTATGGCAGTAGTAGATGGGGTAGAGAGAGGAGGGGAGTGGGGTCGTTTTCTCTCCTCCTTCTCCCCACTCCTTCCTTCTTGTCCTCTTAAGCTCTCCTGCTTATTCCCTTTCTCTACCAACTGTTTACTATGAATTTTAATTAAACAATTTAAAATTGTTTCAGTCTTATGTTCACTGCTAATGGTGTGTGTATCACAGATACTTTAGTGCAAAGAACAAAGAAGAAATAAAAGCACGGGAGAAATCGCTCACTTCACTGGTGTAGTCGATCTGAAAATAAGGATTTATCTATCACCACGCTCTTACCTGCTGGAATTCTTCCATCTGTAAGAAACAGGTCGCTGAATCCTTCGCCCAGCAACCTGTCTATTGGAGAATCTCGCCCCAGATCATAATCACTGTCTCCTGCTTCACTGTCACCACGGCCACTGTCTTTCAAGCTAAATTTGTCCATGTCTTGAAGGGCATATCTAGAAAGAGAAATCAGAGAAAGTATAGTTTTTAGTCTTCAGCATTCGTGTTATCTGAGACTTAATAGGTAGCACAAGGGTAATTCATACCTATAGCTCCTGGAATATTTGTTTCCTCGAAAACTTGGCCTTGGTTGATATTGTCCCTGGTGAAGCATTGAAAGAAGCTGGGAGACCTGCTGGAAACGAAACAGACAGTACTGATTCCTGGAAACAAATCCCCCGATACTCAAAAGCTTGAAGCAAGCAAATACAGTTACTCACTATTTCATGCTAATTATCTAATTCTATCTTCTAATACTGTCTCCGTTTTAAAGATTTACACATGCTGGACTCTGAAGGACCACGTAGCCAGCCACCAAACAGAACTGAAACACATCCCAGAGAAATGTGGATGCTCTCATACAGCTGACATTCTCTTTTTGAGAGAGGACTCCTTTATAGAAAACTGATTGATTCCTTCTATCTTATAGTTCAGATTAAAGTGATCAGTTATAAAAATGCATGGAAAATGCTGTAAAATACATTCTAACACATGTAGTTAAAATAATGTCAGAAACGTTTCAAAAGCTGAACAAATACACATGCACTGAGATGGGATTCTGGAGACCCCAGCTTTTTATTTTTCTTAGAGACCACAACTACTGAGAATAAAGCAAGCCTGTTTATTTCTAGCTTGAAGTATCATAATCTGAGGATAAGGGGACTCCAATTAGATAGTCCTTTGCTAGCTTCACATTTACTTTTCAATATTACACATGGTACATGCAAGTAAATCCTTTATGAAAAACTTAAGACAGTATGCAAAAGGTGCGTATACTTGCTATACCTACATAACGTAACTGGCATCCTATTTAATTTGCATATCTTTAGTATTGTTACTTAGTAATGGAAACGTCTAAGAACTAACACATACACAACTTCTGATCACTAACAGCTGACTTTGTCAGTGAATAGGTGGAGGGTATGATCTTACCTCAACAGCAGGGGTGGCATGGGTGAGTTCTAATGAGAAATTCTCTGGCACGTGGTTCGATGAGATTGTCACCAAACTGTTGAGGGACTGGTGACTGTTGTGACTCTGCCGGCTGCCCATTTGCCCTCTTTCTAAGGTAGGAGATGAAGAAGGAGACGGTCTGTGATGAGATCTGATGGGCAGAGTGCCGTTGACGGTAGGCACCAATGTGATGTCCCCTTTGTGGATCTGCCTGGAGGGTCTTTTTGGGTGATGCTGGTAAGTTGATTCCGCTACCCTGCAGTTGTAGGATCTAGTGTCTTTCTTTTCTCGGTTACACCTAGTTGCAAACAGCACCATAATAACCAACAACACTGCACAAATTGCTCCTAAGGAAATAATTATAATCATGGAGACATCCAAGGACGCCTGGCTTACTGAGGTCATTGCTGTACTTGTCACTGACTCTGCATATTCAAAGATCATACACTTCAGAAGGACTTTGGTATGCAGCTGAGGATTGCCTTTGTCCTGGATGACAACTGAGAGCTCCCATTCTGTGTAGGGAACAGATTCCATGCTGACGTTGGTATGGATGTCACATGATCGTGGATCAACTACAAAGATATTCTCCTCATTACCTGCTACTATGGAGCAGCTGAGTTCAGCATTCACACCAGAGTCTCTGTCCATTGCCCTTATTCTTGTGACATGAAAGCCGCTTTCAGCCCCTTTGGGGATGGAGATTTCTGCGGTATTATTGCGCAGTGCCGGTCCTATAACCACAGGGATGTTGTCATTTTCGTCAATGATGGTGAGCACAACTGTGGTATTGCTTACGAGTTGCTTTGGACTTCCACCATCTCTTGCTTCGACCACAAAAGTGATCTGACTCACTTCCTCGTGATCAAAGATTCTGAGGGCATAGATGGCGCCATTAGATGGGTCAATGGTTACATATGTAGTTATGGAACTTCCCAGGATAAAACTCTCCAAAATGGTATATGTAACTTGCCCATTTTCTCCAAGATCAGGATCTGTGGCTGTAACAGTGGTGATATATGCCCCTGGCGAGTTATTCTCTGAGATTGCAAATTCGTATCGACTTCTCTGGAAGTGGGGTGGATTGTCATTTACATCATTGATTTGAACAGTAAAATGTTTTACTGTTGAGAGACTGGGTGTCCCATTGTCCTCAGCGACTACAGTCAAACTGTATTCAGACCTCTTTTCTCTATCCAGCGTGGCATTTGTCAAGATTAAATAATTGTTTTCATAAGTCTTCTGAAGTTTAAAGTGACCATGTCCATGAAGCCTACAAACTATTTCTCCATTCAGCCCAGAATCCTTGTCCTGAACCCTGACCAAGGCAACAAATGTGTCAATAGGATCCCCTTCAAAAATATAAGATATTTCTTCTTTTCCAGGGGACATGAGGTTTATGTTAATTTCAGGTTTATTGTCATTAACATCCACAACCTTAATTATAATTTTGCAATGAGCTGGGATTGAATTTGGACCCAAATCCTGAGCCTGAACATCGATCTCATAGGATTTGGTGATTTCATAATCCACTGGCTTGAAAAGAGTCAAATGTCCTCTTTCTGAATCAATCTTAAAAGTCTCTATAATTTTGGGAGACACATGACTGCTGAAGGAATAGACAATTTTCCCATTAGCGCCCTCATCTGGATCAGTGGCATTCAGATCTAGCAGCAAAGTGCCAATGGGGGAGTTTTCTAAGAGCTGTATTATATAAGACTGCTGCTCAAAAGCGGGGCTGTTGTCATTAGAGTCTGAAATGCTGATTTTTAGTATGGATGAGCCAGACCTCTGAGGCACCCCCATGTCCGAGGCGGTGAGCTGAAGCTCATAGCTCGACTTCAGCTCCCGATCCAGCTCTCTAACCACTATCAGTTCTGCATACTTCGCTCCATCCGTCCTAGTCTGAACCTCGATATTAAAGAAATCATTGGCAGAGAGAGAGTACGTGTGGAGGGAGTTTTCCCCAACATCCGGATCAAATGCACTGTCCAAAGGGATACGAGTCCCAACTGCTGCACTCTCTGATATCTCAATCGGTATGAGAGGTCTTGAAAACTGGGGAGAATTGTCATTAATATCCAGCACTTCAACTTCAATATGGAAAAGCTGCAGATGCTCAGTGGGTAGAGTGATCACATCAAACTCTATGGAACAGTTCAAGTTTTTCTGGCATAGTTGTTCGCGGTCAATTTTTGCCCCTATGCTGATTTCCCCGCTATCCTCGTTGACCACGAGTAGAGGAGAATTTCCCCTTTGCATGGCTCGGAAGCGAACGGTAGAAGGATTAGGTAGCTTAACTAAAACATCAGCCACATCCTCTGATAGTCTTGCAATTACCGATCCAACCCTCTGCTCCTCGTAAATCCTGTATTTCAAATTCTTGCCCAGTACATCGGAGTTGAAAGATACCACCAGGAGTGCAAAAACAAATCTAAAGTGCATTTTAGCATTCATTTGGTACATCGGTCAGTTTTATGAGATTCCTCTCACAGAGCAAGTTAAAACAGCAAAGCAATTCCCTCAGCTTCCTTTGGCAACTTAAAGCTAGGCTACATTTGGTACTCGAAAGTTGAAAGCGTCTCTTAATAACACAGCACAGCAATTAACAGCTCGCAAACTTTTGTTTTATACACACCGTGTCACGACTTCCAGATATAATCGGCATGGAGTCCAGTCCTTGCATTTGTGCGGCTGTTTGTCCCCTTGGCAGGCGAAAGAGTGTCACGTCCGCGTTTTCCCACTTGTGCAGTCGGCGTCCATCTATTGCAGGGCGCCGGCGGAGGCTGCAGTGGCTCTTTCCCCAGCGATTCTTTCTCCTTTTCTCCGCTCGGCTGCAGACCAAGCGCCCGTGATTGCTGACTCCAGTCTAAGATCTGTTCAACTTCACTTCAACTCAGACAAAGCTCTCTTGCCCCGCGTGCGTTGAATCGCTTCCAGCCAATCAGCGTGCTTCCAAATCAGAAGCCGATGGAGTCCGCAAAGCGAAGGCAGGGCGGACGGGTGGGAGAGGGAGGGAGACGGAACGAGACGAAGGAGGAGGGTCCGAGAGGCTCCCTCCCTCCACACCCCCCCTCCCCTGCCCCCCTCCGTCCCCCGCGTTCACTTTCTCTGAGCGTGCCACGACAAAGGAGAGACAAATTACAGAAGACAAACTTTAAATCAACTTCTGGTCGCCTTTATTTATATGGCATTTTAAATTGGCCTGGTTTTCTTAATTGCCCTTTCTTCTTCCACAAACATGCAATCATCTTGCTTTTCATAGTCCTTAAGTACTGGTTTAACTTAAAATACCTCTAAGTGCATTTTGTTGGTGGAGGAATTTAATAAAATGTGAAAACTTGCTTCTAATTATGCTTCTCAGCCCGCCTCCTTCCCCTCCCCCTCTGTAAATACTTGGGGCTTTCTCCTTCTGTGAGCACAAGCAGATTTTCTTGGGGCTCTGTTTTAAACAGCAGAACAAGAAAAGAGGTTTCATTTTCTGTTTTTCTTTCATCTTTATTCCTTGAAGATAAGAAAGGGGCTATTTTCCACTCTTGATTTCTCTTAATTAGCAAGATTTAAAGGAACACCAAAGCATTTGAAACTAATTAACAATATAGTTCTCTACCTCATAACACTTCCTTCCTAGAGTTTGGGCAAAATTGGCTGTGATGTTTCTTTGTCCTGTACTTCAAAAAATCCTATTTACCTTTGGTAACAGACATTTCATGCTGTAGCATGTCAATTTCTACCATAAGGTACTATGGATACGTGGTGAGTCTTCACCATGAATACTTGGGGGGACATGGACTCAGTAGTTTACAAGTCAGATTTTTATGATATATGTATTATGTATGAAAACACTTTTAGGATATGTATTTTAAAAACCCAAAGCTTGTTTACATTGAAGAATAAAATGCCTGAGCTGAAAATTGCATTTTGTGTGCGTCAAAATGCTAAGGAAATATCATGGGAGGTTTGTGCTCTACCCAGGTCACAGAAACCGATATGTTAGTCTTATTTGAAAATATGATTATTTATGATGTTCTTTGTGCTCTGCAGTTCCCTTTAAGTTTATCATCATGGCTCTTTCCTTGCTGCTTTTTTTCATACCTCCTGCATTATTCCTCAGCTGTCTTCATCCACTTGCACATTTGCTCTTTCACATAATCTCACTGTCACTTTTTTTCCATTTAGTTTCTCCCACTCTCTCTTTTGCCCCCAGAAACATATAAAAAAAAAAAGTAATTTTCTGATTTTTCCACTTTGCTTACTCTCAGCAGAGCTCAGCTAAAGTAACTAAGAAGGTTCTTTCCAAAAAAGAAAGCAGAGGAGTCGGAGTCGTAGCGTGACCTCTCCTTCTTTTTTAGGCATTCAAAAGCATTTTATAAGCCATTGTCTCCCCACCCCCCCACCCCCAGAAACTAGTGCTGTGTGGCAAATTGTGCAGAATAGAAATGCCTATAATGTATGTATTTATTACTGGATCACGCCGATGAACATTCTGCCCCCATGAATAAACTGTTTCACAAGTTTGTAGCCCTTTCAAATTGCTGATCCCCAAACCCTATAGGCAAACTAGGAAAACTACCACAAGCAACTGGGATTTTAGAAACCCATAGCCATCCGGCATAGACCTCTCAGGATCTGAGCCAATAATTGTATCGATTCAGGCTTTAGTGAACCCCTTTGCAAACACCAAAAGAGCAAAGAAAGGAATTAGTGACTATTCGAAGTAGGGGTGAGAATTCAAAGGTAATCTAATTCCATTAGTTCTAGGAGAGTTTTCTTTGTGGATTTGGTAAGTCTACCCCCCCAAAACCCCAAGAGCAATGGATTTGATTACCTTAATGTGAAAGACATCTTCCCCTATGCTTAAAAAGTAAAAATATCTTTAAAATCTTTCATTTATTTCTGACAGTGAGCTTGAACAGAATTAATTATTGTGAAAAAGAGCTTCAGAAGTAACTTACTGAAATATTTAAAATAGGTTGTAAATTAATGTAAACTCATAAGGAATGTGTTTCCATGAGGAAATCATTAAAGAACTTTGAATCCTTTCATGCGGAAGGGCTTTTCTCGCTTGCTCTGTCATCCTTACCAAATATTGCTTCATTTTCAGCTGGCCAGTCTCTCCCTGAGGAATCATATATGCCTGCATGATAGTATTTTGTTCCTGATTTCTCCTTAATATATACTACTCTGTTTCTCAAACTTGTTTTCAAAAAGTACAGAATAGAAACTAAATCTTTCCTTCGAACTTTTGATTAGTTCCAGCAATTCAAAATGTCCTTATTTGGTAGCTCTGAATAGAAAGTACTAAAAAAAACTGTCTTCCATATCACTTGGTGTTTCTGAAAGGGTTTGTATCAGGGGAGAAAAAAAGGATAAACTTCTGTTAGTTGTTATCTAACGATGATTGGATTGAACTTTCTTCTGGAATTTTACAAAGTCATGAAGAAGGGGTAGACCCTCTAAAACAACTTCTTAGACATCTTACTGAAGAAGCAGAGATAGTATGTTCCTTAAAGTCTGTCCACCTTTGATATGGCAGCCTTTGTTGACCAGAAGGAGGTGGCTTCTCCTCTTGAGGACTATGGCACTCTAGGTGATGATATGTACTGAACTCCTGGAGGAGAATCTCAGCTGCTTCCTTCCTGTTGTGCATATTTTATTCACGAATCTCCTTTTACCATGTCAGCCCAAGTTGGCTGAAAATTGCTAAACTTAGAGAAAAGATACCAGCTGGCATATGCAATATATCCTGTCGCCTCTAATAACACTTTTATTGTGCCATTTATTGTGATTGCTTTTGTTTTAAAGAAAACGAAGCTTTATAGTTCTAAATTTTTATTGTTTTCTTTCCTGCTGAGGAGGAAAGGAAGTGTAAGACTCAGTTGTAAAGCTTGTGTATCTCTCTACTACATGAAGGATAGTGACTTTTTTGGTACCGGAATACAAAATTACAGTCACTAAAATTTCTTACAAGCAGATGTGAATTTTGTTTAAAAATTCTTAGTTATTAATTTGTACTAATATGGGGTCTCAGAATCTTCTTGCGGATTGACATACAATCATAACCTTTCTCATAGCATTTGTTGTGAGATGTCTTGTAGGAGGAACTCATGGTCTTGCTTGACACCAAATGGCTGCAACAAGCTTGAATAACTCACTCTACCATATATCTTGGGAAATTAGATAAGAGCGAGAGCTTTACCAGACGAAAGTTGGTAAAGTTAAGAAATCTCAGTACACTGGAACTGTTGAAGATAAAAAAAAACACTTGACTTTTTACAGAGCCCAACACATGTACAAATGCAGGTACCACCAGTTGGTAGCTGTGTAATCCTGAACAAATTATTTATCTTCTCTGAGTCTATCTAATCCTGTGGGAATAATCGTTATTTGCTATAAAGAATCCTTGTAAGAATTTAAAAATTGCTTTCTATAGAGGCTGGCCCAGAGTAAACATACAGCAAAGGTTAGTTCCCTTTTCTTAGCCTCTGTGTGTCTGATTTCTTCCTAACATCCATTCAAGAGAGGAAAAAAAAAAAAAAAAGTAAATTATAACCACAGTCCTTTCCTTTGCAAGCTCTTGGTTTAAATGCTTGTATAATTTTATGCTGGAAAGATGAAGCTCTCTGCATTTTTGATTTATGAAGGTCACTTGTGAACCATAATTGACAAAACTAGTGGTACTGATCTATGGTGATCTTGAAAACGTACTGGTTCACTGAATAAAATTCCCCAAGATCCATTAAATATACTTAAGTATACCTCCAGACCCTAAACCATGGAAGCATATCTAATACAGTTAAAAGAAGTCTATCAGGTGCTTAGTTATCTTGTATATTTGGTAGGATACACATCTAGTGTTGCCTGTTATCAAATCATTTGTGATAAGCGGTGTCTTTTTTTAATTATTATTATTATTTTTTAATGTCATGTCACAGAATACTGCTAGGACAGCAGGATGTAATTTGATATGATATCTTGTCAATGACAAGGGAAGATAAAAATTCTCAAATAAGATTTTAATTTTAAAAGCACTGTTGGATACCGGAAACGTTGTAAATCAACTATACTTTAATTAAAAAAATAAAAATTAAAAAAACACGATTAGGCCTTTTGTCAGGCATATTACATCTCTTCGTGTTGACCTCCCTGTATTCCATTTACTAATCTATTCAAGAATATGCTATATAAAATCGCTAAGCAGTGTGAACTCTTTATTGGGACAAAGTTATCAACATAAGATCTAGGGTTGGGAAATGAGAATGGATCCCACATTATCCTGAGGCCTGTAGAACAGAAATAGATTTTAGGAGAATTCTGATCAAAACAATGGGATAAATGCCCACAGGAGGGCCACACACCTGGAGTCATAGCTTTGCAGTCATAGCATCGGTGGGAGGCCAAGAGGAGATGGAGTCTATGAAATGCAGTGACAGCTGCTAGGCCAATTTTGTCTGAGTGGGCAATCAGTATTGGGATGTCCTGCCAAAGGAAGAGTGCCAAGTTCCAGCAGATGACTTAAGGGCTGGCGACAGGCGATCAGCTGAGTCCAGATGCTAGGTATATAGGTAAGCTGCCATTCATTTTAGGACTTCAAGCCTTCTGAGGCAGACAGGTTATGAAATTCGATATTAACACGGAGAGAACAAGACCTAAGATCCAGCATTCTGAAAATGGGCATATACTGGAAGCCTCGTCAAAATTTGGGAAGGATCACAGAGTTAAACTAGATGGCAGCAAAGTTGGTTATGAGTCTCTTAAATTTCCTTCTCATCAGGACAGTATTCTGAGGCAGAAACTGAGCCTACAAATCATGTTCCACAAGTTGCTGCTGAGAAGATTTGAGGGCCTCAGGGGGAGGGCCAGCCCTTAAGTCAGCTGAGTCTGAGTTCTCAGTTTAAAGCATTACTGTACAGTGTATGGTCCATAGAGCAGCAGCCTGGGCATTATCTGGAAGTTTGTTAGAAAGGCAGAATCTCAGCCAGCACCCCAGACCTACTCAAACAGATTCTGCATTTTAATAAGATCCTGGGCTGATTGCTGTGCACATTAAAAGTTTGCGACGCAATTCTACGAAGAGTAATCTATTGTCCGAAGTGGTCAGAACCCTGACATAATGGTACTCACATCCTATGTGCTGTGAGATTTTGCTCCTCCAAGGAGTTTAGACAATTGGCATGTGGTGAAGATTACCATAGAAAGGGCCAAGGCTGAGATTCCATTTATTCAAGAATATAAGTAGAAGGGATGTAAGAAGACCTCTCTGTTCAGTTAAATTCATAGAAAAAGAGAGAACTGAGCTTCTCTCTGGATCCAGTGGGTTTTTTTTTTTTTTTGCAGTACGCGGGCCTCTCACTCTTGTGGCCTCTCCCATTGCGGAGCACAGGCTCCGGACGCGCAGGCTCAGCGGCCATGGCTCACGGGCCCAGCCGCTCCGCGGCATGTGGGATCCTCCCGGACCGGGGCACAAACCCGTGTCCCCTGCATCGGCAGGCGGACTGTCAACCACTGCGCCACCGGGGAAGCCCTGCATCCAGTGTTTTATACCAGTTACTCTCGTCCTCATCTATTTAGACAGTACACTTTTCATTTGGGAGGGAAATGCTTTCCAAAAAAAAGAGATCTAATTCTTTTTGAAGAGCTATTTCTGAAGGCAAAAATATTTCCAATGTCAACATATATATGTATATTTGTACATATGTATATGGTTAGGAATCTCTGATTGAGTGTTTTGCATCTGTCAAGTATATATAAACGGCACATTTGCTTTCTGTTTTCTTCATGCCAATCTTCCTTCATTACTCCGTGGTATGGGAAAGCAAATCTTCAGTACACTGTTTGTTTATCCTTCACTATTTCTAGCTCAAGATAAAGAAATTGAAGTGAGACAAAAAGTTTATTGCCAGTGCTTAAATCTTTTGTGTTCATATTAAAATCCATTGCACATGTAATACTTCTGAGTGCTCCTAATAAATATCTAATTCATCCAACCATTTTTTTTCCAACTAAGAGTATCCCCCTCTACATAGACTGGTGTCTACTCTTAAGAAAACATTTCTAAAAGTATAAAGGAGAACTAAAATGACTTAGGAGTATTAACATCCTCTTAAATAATGAAAATCAAATCCATGCTATTTTAGGATATATAAAGCTTTTAGAAAGGAGGTTTTTTTTTTTTTTTTTTTTTTTTTTTTTGCGGTACGCGGGCCTCTCACTGTTGTGGCCTCCCGCTATTGTGGCCTCTCGCGTTGCGGAGGACAGGCTCCGGACGAGCAGGCTCAGCGGCCATGGCCCACGGGCCCACGGGCCCAGCCGCTCCGCGGCACGTGGGATCCCCCCAGACCGGGGCACGAACCCGCGTCCCCTGCACGGCAGGCGGACTCCCAATCACTGCGCCACCAGGGAAGCCCCTAAAAAGGAGGTTTTAATATAGTATCTATTACCATCAAAATTATAAAATAATATCTATTACCATCAAAATTATAAAAAAAAAACTGTTAGTAAATATGGCTAGCTTAATTGCAGCTCCAATGTCCCATTTTTTATTCACTTAGAATTTGTGAGAAATTATTCACTTTACCATCCACCAGTTGAATCACTTTTAGAAGGAACAATCTAGGATCCGCAGTGCGGCAAGTGCAAAGTTACCAAATTGAGGGATGTTTAATTTCACAAGGAAAAGGCAAAGTTCAAGGTATTGTCAAATAGCACTGTTTGTCAAGAGTAATTAAAATTTCATAAAATAGAGAAAATCAGTGATTAATAAATTTCGACCATGTAGCAGATACCTAGCTATATAGGTGGTCCCTGGAAATGTGTGTACTTCTGATTCCTTTATAACCTATAAAAGAAACGAACAGTTTGTACATACTTTTTCCATAATAAATGTCTGAATGTATGTCAGTTATACAGAAAATGTTTCAGTTGGAACAAAACTGAGGAAATTTGCTAGGCTTTCATTGAATATGATACCTAGTTTCTATAAGGCGCATAGCAGGCTACCATTTGTGACAACATGGTGCCTCTTTATTTTCATCTAGCATTTATTTTGAATTTGGATAAATTAATTATAATAAATTAGCCAATTATAGTCAATATTCTTTATCCACAGGAATTTAATTTCCAAAGAAGATTCTCTTTTAAACAGTAAACCATCTTAAAAAGATCTGCCTAAAAACAGTAAAACATTTTAGAAAATATCTACTCCAAAATGTAATTAAGAGGGCAGATTTAAGAGTTTACAATTAGAATGAGTTAGTCATAAAAAATACTATCTAAAATAGTCATATCTCACATGGAAATTAAATGTCAAGGTCTTGGAACACAATAAAAATAATGGTAATAGTTACTGACTGCTATTATGTACCAAGTGCTTTATATATATTTCCTCATTTAATTCTTACTGTAATCTTAATAATGAAATGTTTATAATTGCTAGAAACATGTGGGATACAAGTAATAGAACCCAAGCAAAGTGTCAACAGGAAGGAGTTTATTATCTCAAAACACAAGATGTACAGAGATAGGACACCTCTGACATTGAATAATTAAGCATCTCAGTAATGCCATCATTGAACCATGTTTTTCCTATCTTTCTACTCTTTCATCTTGAATGTGCTGCCTTATCCTTCGTGACATGGGTTCCTTCACTTTCCCAAGATGGCTGTTACAATTCTAGGAAATGTCTTCCCACTCAGCTGAATATAGAGTTACAAAAAGGTAGTATTTTCTTTATAGAGTCTTTTTCATCAAGGAAGAAAATATATTCCAGGAGCCTTCCAGTGATATCCTCTTAAAGCTCTTTTCAGATTTGTGTCCCATGATGATACTTGAATCTCTAGCAAGGAGAGGGGAATTGTCATGATTGGCCTAGACTAACAAAATTTTAGCCCTGGGGTCCAGGAATAGCTCCTTCAGTTTATATATAGTGCTAAAATATTGGGATTCAGTTAACAGAGTGGAGGAGGGAGTGGCTGTTGCGTGGAGAGCAGGTATTGTCTGCCACATTAATCCTAGAACCATTTTATGGTAAAGAAAGTTTAAGTAAGTTTTTACACAGCTAATACATAGTTGATATTGAATTTGTATGTTTGTATCTGCATCCAAAATCTACTTCTGATATAGTAATAATTACTTGTTTCTTAGATGTTAAATGAAAAAGGCTGTTCCATTTTTGAATTCTTCCTTTTTTTTCAAAACAATGAAGCTGTGGGGAAAGATATCAGTACCCATCAAAGTGAATTATCTCATGGAAAAGTATTGTAATCCTTGCAATAACGAAAAAATCATCACTGCTTTGTCCTTTGGATGGTATCCTTGAAAATTATTAATGCTACAAGATTAATTGAAGTGATTCTTAGGCAAAGCTGGGAAAAACGGAGGAGGTAAAGAAAGGTAGAGGTAATATTCTTCTGACTCTAAATATCCCAGGTATCCGGGTTTCTCTGAAACCAGGCTCATCTAGAAAGGAACACAATTCAATCATTTGTAGATTAAAACATGAAACTAGAAAGTCTGGGAAACTGAGAAAAGGCGAGTAGCCATTCAGATTCTTGTTTATGTTATAATCAGAAATATTCCAGTGCTTGAGCAAAAGCCAACCAGGGGACTGACACAAGGGAGAAGCATAATGTGGTACAAGAGAAACTGACCTGAGATCAAAGGAACCCACTTCCCACGCAAGGACTCTTTGATGTTGCACCATTGGTCATAACATCACCCGTCTTCCCAGTGATAAGTCACTCTCTGCAAATATTTTCTTGTGTAAAGGGTAGAATCCTAAATTCAGGAGGAAGACATAAAACTGCACCTGGATATCCCGCTTACATTGAGTACGCAAGAGTATATTATTTATTTTGACAAACTTTTCTAGAAACTGCTTTCTGTTGTGAGCCTATATGAAAGACACTAACATTCCTGGCAAAGAAAGTAACATCATTTAAGGCAAGAAAATGTGCTTTATCTTTCTCAGCCAAAAGTATTGAACTTAACCATCTAAATAAATAAAAATAATCAAAACCTTTCTTTAAATTTTAGGAAGCATATATAGACTGCGCATCATTAAGTCTACACAGAAGGTCTGAATTTCTAACATTAAATTAAATAATAAAATAAGATTCACTTTTTCCACAACTCCCAATACAACTTTTCTTAGACAAAATGGCTGTGCATTTCTGTTTTAATGTGCTCTTCCAGTAATAGAAATACAAAAAAGCAAATCTCAATACCCAACCCTCCCCCTGCATTTTTATGCAGAGCAGATCACCAAAGCACGGTGAAATTGTTTTAGAATGATTTTGCTGGATAATATTAAACGTATAGAAATCCCCGCTTTGCAAAAAAAAAAAAAAAAAGTAAATATATTTGAGATTTTTTCAGAAATAATCAGCAATTACAACATTTGCCGTGGTTCTTTCTGTTTTGCTGGAACTCTACAGTGTTTTAAATTCAAAAGGTTTCTGCTAGCATTGGATTATGATTATTATGCAGGAGCAGATCCCAGTGTAAACAGCTTGCTTGGCATTTACATATTGCTCCACATGCTTCCATCTCTGACTTCTCAGTAAATCAGAAGTACATATTTTATTATTATGAAAAGAACACAATTTTTTATTTACTATAGAATCTTGGATCTTTACAAACAGAAAAATCTAGCACCATAGAGCTTATGCAATCCAAAACCTGCACTGATAACGATGAAATCAACTTACAAAGCATACAGATATTTCTAACTCAAATCTGTATGACTAATGCAAGATCATCAAAGGCTGTCTACAATGGATTCAGAAATTCCAGCCTAACTAATTGCTTTTCTAATAAATGAGGGTCAACCAGCTGAACAAAAAGTGAGAAGTGAAGCAGCTTTTATTTAACCCGAACAGAGACACCTGAGCCTGTCTTCTAGGGCAGGATAAACATGACAAATCTACCACGTCTGCAGTCGCCATTGAAACTAACCCTATTTTCCAGTACTAGAAATAGACTCCCTTTTTTCTACAAGGAATATAATACCCAGATTTCTGAAAACATCCTCAAAAGTAAAGGTAACGGGCTTCCCTGGTGGCGCAGTGGTTGAGAGTCCGCCTGCCGATGCAGGGGACACAGGTTCGTGCCCCGGTCCGGGGAAGACCCCACATGCCGCGGAGCGGCTGGGCCCGTGAGCCACGGCCGCTGAGCCTGCGCGTCCGGAGCCTGTGCTCCGCAACGGGAGAGGCCACAACAGTGAGAGGCCCACGTAACGCAAAAAAAAAAAAAAAAAAAAAAAGTAAAGGTAGCTAATATATAATAGAATTTCTCACAGTTTCATACCGTTTTACTGTCCTCAGGGAGAGCCCTAAACTGCCACATGGAAAACACTGCTCCACAAACCTAAATGCCCAGTATGTGAGGGTCTCTTCTAATTTTGCTTGTCTCTATTGTGATCATTTTTCTAAGGTAGGGCATTCTGGACTTCCCAGTCTTAGACATTTAAAAAAATACAATTACTGCATCATCAGTAAAATTCTAACTTGATAAAGACAGATCATTCACAGGGCATTCTGGCTAAGACCATTCAAAAGATCAAGAGTTTTTATTTTTATTTAGAAAGATTTTTACTTTTTATTTAGAAATGAATATTATTGGTAACAATTCTACATCCTTTTTCTCTTTTGATTTTTCTGTAGGGACAAACATGGCCCTTTCTCTTCATGTCATGAAAAACCATGTGGCCTTGTAAATCTGCACTTGAATAAACAGCCTGGGGGGACTTACAAGAGGAAAAGGCAGGCATGGTTTATCAGAAGAGTAGGCATCATATAACAAACATCAGTCTTTCCATGTAAGTCAACTGTTTTGGGTGCAAATGCTTCTCTGTAAAGAATCAGATGTTTCTTTTCCTTCCATTCCTCTACTGTGGTAAAACTGGTGCCATAAAGTCATTGCAAAAGACAGCAAACAACTTTGTTATTGTAATAAGCTTTTTTTTTTTTTTTTTTAAACAAAAGGTCTAGCAGGTGGCATGAGGCTATGGCTGGGTCTAGCTCCATCTCCAGGGTGCCAAGATGTCCCTCACAGTTTCTGTGGGAGGAATTTGTTGGTGGGATTTGGATTGTAAAGGCACGCGAGCATCTGCTGCTTCCCTGGTCTCATTACCATTCACACAATTAACTCCTGTGGCTTCCCGCTCAGCAGCCAGGACCAAGGACTCAATTTTACTGCCTCTTTGACAATGCTCATTATCATTCATCTGAACTTAAGAGTTCTCAGGCTTTCAAGAGATCTCGTGGAAAGTTTTCTCAGGAAAATAGATCACACAGTGGACAGCACTAGGAGGGAGCGAGAAGGGGCAGAAGAATGGCTAAGGACCCAAACCAGCACCTGGAAGGAACTGAGGCTCTGGAATGTGGAATTTTATTTTACTTTATAATAGCATGCCACATCTTTCAAGACGGTGTCATATTTCAAAGGCCTATGTTCGGTCTCCTAGTATTTTCAGTTAAGAAAGTATGATCAGTTAACAATCGTGATTTCAGCTGTCCTCATTGATTCCAGCTCCAATTTTGCATCCTGCAGAAGCTTTGGTCAAGAATAAATCTGTCCCCAAAAGTGTTTTGAGTAATTTTCAGTAGAGATCAGAGCATTTTGAAATGCAAGGAACAAAAGATTCACAGAAGATATGAGAAATTCAGGCAAGCCTGTATTTCTAAAGCCTCGGTCAGTCTGATTAATCAGTGTTAAGTTGCAGGGCTATCAGAAATGCTACCTGAAAATTAAAGCTGTACTGTCTCTTTAACCACTTGTCTCATGATAAATATTCATAAACTGCAGTTATTAACAAGTTTATCTTGGGCCAGATTGAGGTGATAATATATGGCTTTTTTTCTAGATTAAATAGCAGAAGTCTGTCATTTATTGATAGGTAGACTACAAAGAGGGTAAAAGACAACCTCCTTCCTTGTTACTAAGTGATATAAAAACTACACCTTCTCTTAAAGGCAAAACTTAATTTTGAAAAAGAAGCATTTAAAACAATCTGGCTCAAGTGGAATAAAGCTTCTTTGTTTGAAACAACAAAAGAATGATTAGGCTGTTAAAAGCTGGGAAGTCTGTTATGTGGTGACAGCTGTGAAGTCTTATTTGTACTTTTATGAAAAAATTAAGTTGTGAAAGAGAAAGTTTACAAAACTATTTTTCTGCAAATAAGCAACACTTTCCTCCAATGACTACAGTTGAGGAAAAAATTATATTTGTGATAGCACTATTGAAAAATTTTGCGATTATTGAGCTTTACATTTTTTTAGAGACGGGAAACAATCTTATTGATTCTGACTATACTGCTTTTCCTTTGTATTCCAGAAATCAAAACATACAACTTCATTAATATATGTATATTTTTAAAATTTGGCATTAAGAATATACTTTTTTTGAAGTATAAATTTAGATTACATAACTTTATATGTCATCCTATACTGCCCTTCAAAATGCACATCTTCACAAGTAAAACACAGGAGAAAATAAAATAAATATTTGGGACGTGATATAATTCAAACTCACCATCATGTGAATGGAGAAAAAAACTTTAGGTATTCTAATGCTTATTGTTTGTAATAATTCATGTTTGAAAGATAGGTAATGTGTAGTGGAATTGCAGAAAATGCATTGCCCCCAGACTGTTTACACAAAATGAAAGTATCTGAGTTTCTCATATCTTATCTAGGTATAAGTGATAACACTTCATTAAGAAACTTTATGCACCTAGAATTTCTTGACAGCTTAGAATAAGACGCTTGAAGTTATTTCTGTATGCTAGGGATCTAATATAAACATCTCTGGTACAAACAGTGCCCATATAGGCTCTCACAGTAAGGTTGTAGACCCAAATCCTGAGTGCACTTTACTTTTCAGAAGCATGGCTGCAGATTGTTTTAAAAGTTGCATCCACAGGAATGACACTTGTGTCTTGAATTCTGGTACCCATATGAAATGCAGTTTGGTTCACAACCTTTGTATCTCTAGTCTTTCTAATCCCAGACCACTTGAACCCCACCCGTTGTACCCCCAGAGGTCTGCCCCAGTGTACCAGGAACCAATCGTGTCCTGAGTCAGGAAGGATGTGTGAACAGTGGTGCTCACCGATCATCGATGCTTCATTGAGTCTGACCCCAAGCCTGGTCCCTGGCTCTAATTAGACTTTTTCCTTATACCTGATGTGTCATTCTCACCTACTGTCCCAATTATAATAGTCGACCTTCGGCTCTTCCTTGGGTTTGCTAGTTTTATTCTCCTGCCATTCCAAATCCACATAACTCGATCCTGCTCCAAACATTTTTGGCTGTTGCGTTTTATCAGCTGGTGAAATTCGGTGAGGCTGATATTCCTCTGGAAATCTCCCCTGGAACCCTCACTGTTTCTACCACCTACCCCTGAGAGTAGGTCAGCATTGTTACCAATGATCTCATGCTATGCGTCCAAGTGCTCAGGGAGTGATAGTTTGTAGTTTGCTGCCAGACCCTCTGATGTTCTGTGCACTGCATCGACTCTTCCTTCAAAGCTCTGGTTGAGACTCCTAGCATTTGTTCTGCTCCAGTAAGAGGTTTTGTTTACAGATTTTCTCCTCTCATGGCCTTGTGCTGTCACATATTTAACCCAGCCTTGCTTGTCATGCTTACCCATGTCCATAACATAAATGGGATTTTAGCAATATTTCTGCTTGTTAGTGCATTGCAGAAAATGTGAACTTCATAGAAACTGAACACATGCCAACTAGTACTTAAATTCTATTTAAAGTATTGCACGAGTCTGTAGTATGGAATATTGTTAAAAATAACAGAACACCAGCATATATGTTATTAACGCAATTAGATCTTCAAAAGCAACAAATCGTATCTTCTCTTTGTGAATCATATTAGTGATGTTTCAGATATCATTTTATTGTAACTAAAATAAACCTATAAGCCAGGATATTAAGTCAATTTCAGTAGTTGGTTAAATCGCTATTAGGCTAAAGGATATAAGAATTGCATATAATCATTATAGCAAACATATTTGCTGTATTTTCTCTAAGGATTCTAATATGAGTGTATATGTATACATATAGATATGTATGTACACTTATATACTTTCATTACTTATATCTAATAGTCATCTATCAATATAATTCTTAAAGGAAATATAATGGCATACAGCCACATGCTAAAACATAATTAAAATAAGAGTGTACATTCTCTCCAGAGTTGTAAGTCTGACGACATCCAAATGTTTACTAAAATGTTTTCTAAAAAGCATATGCTCCCAGGAACATGAGTTAAATCCCTGAACAGATACAATGCTGCAAAATGAAGCAGCTGGTATTACCTCTTAGAAATTAAAAATGTACTACTTTTAATATTTTCATAATGGGAATTGAAAGTAACCTGAATTTTCAAACTCTAACACACATCTATAAGCAAATGTTACCTTATTCTTCCTGTGTGAAAAAAAAATCACTTTCCTTATAAAAAATAAAATCTTTCATTCACTTAGGAAAAATCTGTGTATGTCACAAACAAAGTTGATGTGCTGAATTTAGTCTTAGATGGAATATCTGCCTTATATTCATGTTACTAATCAGTGTTGAAATGTCATATTCACATTTTGCCTTTGAGTGCCCTTTGAAAACCATCATGTTATTAAGATATTTTTGACTGTTTTGCTCTTACAAATGTCCCCTTAAATCATGGAATAAGGCTGTTAAGCAAATGTGAAATAAGTCAACCATGAATTATATGGCATATGGGCAATTTCCATTAAGGAAGTTTGCATGTGGATAAAAGTAAAACGCTATAAAATGGAATATCAGAGTCTAAATAGATTTGGTGGATAACTGTTATTAATGCTACACTAATCAAGTTCCATGGGCAAGCTGAATAATATTCCTAGGGTTTTATTCTGTTTCCTGAATAAGTGGTTTAAATATTAGCACTCACTTAACTTTTTTACCAAAAAATTACAATATAGAGACAGTTTATATTTTATTGTTCAAAATACTACTTTACTTTAGCTATTTTTAAATTATAAATAATAGATTGGTTAATGAGGTTTTTTTTTTTTACATCTTTATTGGAGTATAATTGCTTTACAATGGTGTGTTAGTTTCTGCTTTATAACAAAGTGAATCAGTTATACATACACATATGTTCCCATATCTCCTCCCTCTTGCATCTCCCTCCCTCCCAACCTCCCTATCCCACCCCTCTAAGTGGTCACAAAGCACCGAGCTGATCTCCCTGTGCTATGCGGCTGCTTCCCACTAGCTATCTATTTTACGTTTGGTAGTGTCTATATGTCCATGCCACTCTCTCACTTTGTCACAGCCTACCCTTCCCCCTCCCCATGTCCTCAAGTCCATTCTCTAGTAGGTCTGTGTCTTTATTCCTGTCTTACCCCTAGGTTCTTCATGACATTTTTTTTCTTATATTCCATATATATGAGTTAGCATACAGTATTTGTCTTTCTCTTTCTGACTTACTTCACTCTGTATGACAGACTCAAGGTCCATCTACCTCACTACAAATAACTCAATTTCATTTCTTTTCATGGCTGAGTAATATTCCATTGTATATATGTGCCACGTCTTCTTTATCCATTCATCCGATGATGGACACTTAGGTTGTTTCCATCTCTGGGCTATTGTAAATAGAGCTGCAGTGAACATTTTGGTACATGACTCTTTTTGAAATATGGTTTTCTCAGGGTATATGCCCAGTAGTGAGATTGCTGGGTCATATGGTAGTTCTATTTGTAGTTTTTTAAGGACCCTCCATACTGTTCTCCATAGTGGCTGTACCAATTCACATTCCCACCAGCAGTGCAAGAGTGTTCCCTTTTCTCCACACCCTCTCCAGCATTTATTGTTTCTAGATTTTTTGATGATGGCCATTCTGACTGGTGTGAGATGATATCTCATTGTAGTTTTGATTTGCATTTCTCTAATGATTAATGATGTTGAGCATTCTTTCATGGGTTTATTGGCAATCTGTATATCTTCTTTGGAGAAATATCTATTTAGGTCTTCTGCCCATTTTTGGATTGGGTTGTTTGTTTTTTTTGTTATTGAGCTGCATGAGCTGCTTGTAAATTGTGGAGATTAATCCTTTGTCAGTTGCTTAATTTGCAAATATTTTCTCCCATTCTGAGGGTTGTCTTTTGGTCGTTTTTATGGTTTCCTTTGCTGTGCAAAAGCTTTTAAGTTTCATTAGGTTCCATTTGTTTATTTTTGTTTTTATTTCCATTTCTCTAGGATCTTGCTGTGATTTATATCATAGAGTGTTCTGCCTATGTTTTCCTCTAAGAGTTTGATAGTTTCTGGCCTTACATTTAGGTCTTTAATCCATTTTGAGCTTATTTTTGTGTATGGTGTTAGGGAGTGTTCTAATCTCATACTTTTACATGTACCTGTCCAGTTTTCCCAGCACCACTTATTGAAGAGGATGTCCTTTCTCCACTGTACATTCCTGCCTCCTTTATCAAAGATAAGGTGACCATATGTGTGTGGGTTTATCTCTGGGCTTTCTATCCTGTTCCATTGATCTATATTTTTGTTTTTGTGCCAGTACCGTAGTGTCTTGATTACTGTAGCTTTGTAGTATAGTCTGAAGTCAGGGAGCCTGATTCCTCCAGCTCCTTTATTTGTTCTCAAGATTGCTTTGGCTATTTGGGGTCTTTTGTGTTTCCATACAAATTGTGAAATTTTTTGTTCTAGTTCTGTGGTAGTTTGATAGTGATTGCATTGAATCTGTAGATTGCTTTGGGTGGTAGAGTCATTTTCACAATGTTGATTTTTCCAATCCAAAAACATGGTATATCTCTCCATCTATTTATATCATCTTTAATTTCTTTCATCAGTGTCTTATAATTTTCTGCATACAGGTCTTTTGTCTCCTTAGGTAGGTTTATTCCTAGGTATTTAATTGTTTGTGTTACAGTGGTAAATGGGAGTGTTTTCTTGATTTCACTTTCAGACTTTTCATCATTAGTGTATAAGAATGCCAGAAATTTCTGCGCATTAATTTTGTATCCTGCTACTTTACCAAATTCATTGATTAGCTCTGGTAGTTTTCTGGTAGCATCTTTAGGATTCCCTATGTATAGTGTCATGTCATCTGCAAACAGTGACAGCTTTACTTCTTCTTTTCCAATTTGGATTCCTTTTATTTCCTTTTCTTCTCTGATTGCTGTGGCTAAAACTTCCAAAACTATGTTGAATAAGAGTGGTGAGAGTGGGCAACCTTGTCTTGTTCCTGATCTTAGTAGAAATGGTTTCAGTTTTTCACCATTGAGGACGATGTTGGCTGTGGGTTTGTCATATATGGCCTTTATTATGTTGAGGTAGGTTCCCTCTGTGCCTACTTTCTGAAGGGTTTTTTTCATAAATTGGTGTTGAATTTTGTCAAAAGCTTTCTCTGCATCAATTGAGATGATCATATGGTTTTTCTCCTTCAATTTTTTAATATGGTGTATCACGTGGTTTGATTTGCGTATATTGAAGAATCCTTGCATTCCTGGAATAAACCCCACCTGATCATGGTGTATGATTCTTTTAATGTGCTGTTGGATTCTGTTTGCTAGTATTTTGTTGAGGATTTTTGCATCTATGTTCATCAATGATATTGGCCTGTAGTTTTCTTTCTTTGTGACATCCTTGTCTGGTTTTAGTATCAGGGTGATGGTGCCCTCATAGACTGTGTTTGGGAATGTTCCTCCCTCTGCTATATTTTGGTAGAGTTTGAGAAGGATAGGTGTTAGCTCTTCCCTAATGTTTGATAGAATTTGCCTGTGAATTCATCTAGTCCTGGGCTTTTGTTTGTTGGAAGATTTTTAATCACAGTATCGATTTTAGTGCTTGTGATTGGTGTGTTCATATTTTCTATTTCTTCCTGATTCAGTCTTGGCAGGTTGTACATTTCTAAGAATTTTTCCATTTCTTCCAGTTTGTCCATTTTATTAGCATAGAGTTGCTTGTAGTAATCACTCATGATCTTTTGTATTTCTGCAGTGTCAGTTGTTACTTCTCCTTTTTCATTTCTAATTCTATTGATTTGAGTCTTCTCCCTTTTTTTCTTGATGAGTCTGGCTAGTGGTTTATCTATTTTGTTTATCTTCTCAAAGAACCAGCTTTTAGTTTTACTGATCTTTGCTATCGTTTCCCTCATTTCTTTTTCATTTATTTCGGATCTGATCTTTATGATTTCTTTCCTTCTGCTAACTTTGGAGTTTTTTGTTCTTCTTTCTCTAATTGCTTTAGGTGCAAGGTTAGGTTGTTTATTCGAGATGTTTCCTGTTTCTTAAGGTAGGATTGTATTGGTATAAACTTCCCTCTTAGAACTGCTTTTGCTGCATCCCATAGGTTTTGGGTCATCGTGTCTCCATTGTCATTTGTTTCTAGGTATTTTTTGATTTCCTCTTTGATTTCTTCAGTGATCACTTCGTTATTAAGTAGTGTATTGTTTAGCCTCCATGTGTTTGTATTTTTTACAGGTCTTTTCCTGTAATTGTTATCTCATCTCATAGTGTGTGGTCAGAAAGGATACTTGATACAATTTCAATTTTCTTAAATTTACGAAGGCTTGATTTGTGACCCAAGATATGATCTATCCTAGAGAATGTTCCATGAGCACTTGAGAAAAATGTGTATTCTGTTGTTTTTGGATGGAATGTCCTATAAATATCAATTAAGTCCATCTTGTTTAATGTATCCTCTAAAGCTTGTGTTTTCTTATTTATTTTCATTTTGGAAGAATCTGTCCATTGGTGAAAGTGGGGTGTTAAAGTCCCCTACTATGAATATGTTACTGTCGATTTCCCCTTTTATGGCTGTTAGTATTTGCCTTACGTATTGAGGTGCTCCTATGTTGGGTGCATAAATATTTCAATTGTTATATCTTCTTCTTGGATCGATCCCTTGATCATTATGTAGTGTCCTTCTTTGTCTCTTCTAATAGTCTTTATTTTAAAGTCTATTTTGTCTGATATGAGAATTGCTACTCCAGCTTTCTTTTGGTTTCCATTTGCATGGTATATCTTTTTCCATCCCCTTACTTTCAGTCTGTATGTGTCTCTAGGTCTCAAGTGGGTCTCTTGTAGACAGCATATATATATGGGTCTTGTTTTTGTATCCATTCAGCCAGTCTGTGTCTTTTGGTGGGAGCATTTAATCCATTTACATTTAAGGTAATTATCGATATATATGTTCCTATTCCCATTAATTGTTTTGGGTTTGTTATTGTAAGTCTTTTCCTTCTCTTGTGTTTCTTGCCTAGAGAACTTCCTTTAGCATTTGTTGTAAAGCTGGTTTGGTGGTGCTGAACTCTCTCAGCTTTTGCTTGTCTGTAAAGGTTTTAATTTCTCCATCAAATCTGAATGAGATCCTTGCTGGGTAGAGTAATCTTGGTTGTAGGTTTCTCTCCTTCATCACTTTAAATATGTCCTGCCAGTCCCTTCTGGCTTGCAGAGTTTCTGCTGAAAGATCAGCTGTTGGATTGGTTAATGAGGTTTTTGATGAATGATTGTTTTACAGACTGTTAACATTGCTTTGCAAAACTTTTTTTGCTCAGTGTCCTAACAACCTTCCTTATGAGCCAAGGCTTGCTTACTAAGTAGTGATTCTCAATTGCAAATGTATGAGCCTTAGAGAAAAGCATTTTTTCAATTGTTTGCCCTTGATTGGACACTGAAATCACCAAAAGAGCTTTACAAACTACTGTTGGCTGGATCTCACCCCTAGAGATTCTGACTTAATTGATCTGTCTTGCTTCCTGAGTAGTTTGAAAAGTTCCCCAGGTGATTATTCTATGCAATCAACGTTTAGAATCATTTCAGTCAACTCTTTCTAAAAATGATCGATTTTACTATGAAGATTATGTCCATATTATTCATAAAATATTGAAACAAACAAACTGACTTCTGATTCGATGCAAAATTGGTGTGATTTATATCTTTTTTCAGATTTGAGTGTAGTAATGGAAGAGGCACCTGTAGGACACTGGTCATGGTGAGGAAATAGCAGGGGAAGGGCCATGACCATCTGCAGGAGAGCAGGAAGGGAGACCTAGCAGTGGAGGAATGGAGGTAGACAAGGACATGGTGAATAGAAGCACTTCTGTTAAACTTTTTCTATCTTACAATCCTTTATCTTCTAATGGTTCATGTAAGAGTACAAATTATGTATAAATAATTGTATCTTGGAAGGAAAAAAATAACAAAGCACCAGCATTAAACAGTAGCTACTTGCTGCTCCACCTTAAAAAAAGGACATTAGGGGGGCTTCCCTTGTGGCGCAGTGGTTGAGAGTCCGCCTGCCATGCAGGGGACACGGGTTTGTGTCTCGGTCTGGGAAGATCCCACATGCCGCAGAGAGGCTGGGCCCGTAAGCCATGGCCGCTGAGCCTGCGCATCCAGAGCCTGTGCTCCGCAACGGGAGAGGCCACAACAGTGAGAGGCCCGCGTACCAAAAAAAGAAAAAAGGACATTAAATTTGAAACAAATCCTGCCTTTTGTGATTCTCTAGAAATAATGAGTTGCTTCTTGACCAAGGAAAAGCCAGGACTCAGACATTCATCTATGATGTTAATATCTCTCCAGGCAACCATTCTAACAGTATGAAAATCAGATCCTTGATTCTGGCTTAAAAGTCACCTTCGCTCTCCCTGAAAAATGAACTGTCAGTTCAGAGGCAATCCTGAAGAGAAATGGTGATGGATGTGTTACAATATAAATGTTACACTTTAAATAATTTAAAATGTTGGGAAGGGGAAACAACAAGAACTCTCAGAGGCAAATTGGGAAGCCAGGTGGCCCAAAGAAACATGAATTTAAGCACAGTAGTTTTCTGAGGAAACTGGATCAGGCCATCCTTGTAAGGGAGATGGGCTGTCTAGGCTGGGCCAGGTGAATAGGGTTGGCAGAAGGTAGAGTTTTAAAGAGTGAAAGAGATTTCTTTTTTCCCATCACTATGGGGGAGTGCCTGGAAAACTATTTAATACCTTAAACATTTGCCAAGTTACTTGTGTAATGTGAAAATGATACCTAACTCTATAGCTCAATTACTGAAATTATTAAACATTAATTTTTCTCTTAAATGGTGTATTATGGAGGACAGTTGACTGAAAAGGGCAAGGGGCAAGAGTTAAAAAAAGAAAAACAGATGAACACGATGAAAACAGAGGCCTGATATCAGAGAATTAGAGGTAAGCGTCTGACTAGGGCAGATTTCTGATGGACACCATGCCCAGGGTAGTCTGATTTATCATAGGTTTTGCCACTGATTTGAAATTTGACCTTCAGGCAAATTAAATGTGAAGAGACATTTACCCTCTTTCTGTCCTAATTTCTTTCATCAGTATGCATTACAATTATTTGACCAATCAGTTAGTCAATCGATTAAAATTATTTTCTTAGCGCTTCATTTTCTGATCAATAGTCATCTTTCTTTATTAAATAGAGTAATTACCTACCTTAAAATGATTGTTATAAAAACAATTGGGGCTTCCCTGGTGGCACAGTGGTTGAGGGTCCGCCTGCCGATGCAGGGGGCGTGGGTTCGTGCCCTGGTCCGGGAGGATCCCACGTGCCACGGAGCGGCTGGGCCCGTGGGCCATGGCCGCTGGGCCTGCGCGTCCGGAGCCTGTGCTCTGCAACAGGAGAGGCTGCAGCAGTGAGTGGCCCACGTGCTGAAAAAAAAAAAAAAAGTAATTGAATGGCAGTACCACCAAATAAATTATTTGGACTCTTCATTGAAGCACTATGTGTAGTTATAAAAAAATAAAAATAATTTTAAACTGGAAATAACTCAAGCACCTATCAATAGTGTACTGCTTGAGTAAACTATAAAAAAACACCTACTGTGTAAAACTGTACAGCTGGAATGAGTAGCCATTGTATGCAGCAAACGTCAGGGTATGGAGAAAATTATGTAGACTACGTGCAGGTTATCTAAGAAAGTTTGGATGCCCAAATGTGGGTGGGTTTACTTTGTGAAACATCAGAGGTATTATCCCCCCAGATTTAAAAAGCTTATCAATGGAGGTGGGAGAGAATGGGTTATAGCTGAGAAGGTGAATTTCTTTGCATATATCCTACTTACGTATTGAACTTTGGAAGAATGTAAATATATTCTATAATTATAAAATAGAAGCAACTTTTTAAAATGAAAAATAACATGAAGGGAACATACGTGTGTATTTTATTTAAAAAGAATACATACTAATTCATACGTATGTTTCCTGTATCTTGTAAATGAAAAGACCTAGAATCAGTGACCAATAAGAATGAGTTCCTTTAGTGCCCTAACTATGGTCTCTCAATACCATTTTCCACTGAAAGGATCTAGGGTTCTTTGGAGAAATGGTTGCTTCTCACTCTGAGACAGGAAATGTGTAAGATGAGCCCAGACATCTTGTCGTAACAGAAAAATGTTGGCAAAGCCTAGAAGGATAATGTCTTTAGGACTCAGGAGCAAACTGGAATAGACTCTGACTGTAGCTAAATATGGAATCATTTTAACATCATAAAGGATAATAATGGCAATGTATTAAAATATGTAAAAATTGTTTAAATCCATGAATTCACAATGGTAATAAAAAATTTTATTGGTTACTTTTTAAAGATGCTAAAAAGCCAAATATCTTGTAAATAGAGGGAAAGAATTGGGACTTACTCTGCCTTTTCTAAATAACCTCTACTTCTAGTTAAGCAGAGTTGTTATGGGGTCGTTCCTCCTTTTAGGAACAATTCTATCAGATAAAATAAGAGGAATGTTAAAATTAGAATCATCATTTTTCAATCTGTAATGAAATAAAGGGTGTAGGCGATGATTATCAGTGACTGTTAATATCACAAAAAGACAACCATAGACATGCTGGGCCTCCTGATGGAAATACACACCACTGCTTAGAAAGTAGACCATCAGCAACACTTTAAAAATATGATCAATTCTCGAGATTCACAAATTACAGGAGATACAGAGAAAGAAAATCATGCTAAAGACACTGCTGGGATGCAATCAGCAAACCCCAAAGCTCTACAGAAAAAATAACCTAGAACTTCAACAAAAATTTAAGAAAAATTAGAGAGATGAAGTGGTAAACTCTACATTGAAAGACATTTTATTTAATCATAAAATATGGCCCTTCTTTTTACTTACATTTCAAGGACAAAGTAAACTTTTTAAAAATAGAACAATTGTGAAGTTTTTATAATATTAATTATAAAATATAATATTAATATTTTTTAAACATGTAATAATGGTATTGTGACTATGTTTGATTAAAGAGCCCTCATTGAAAAAAGAAATTCAGTAAAAAGTTTCAGTTCAACCCTAAGAGCTTTTCTTTGTTTTTCTTTTTTGTTGTTGTTGCTGTTGTTTTGTTTTGTTTTTCCGGTACGCACGCCTCTCACTGTTGTGGCCTCTCCCGTTACGGAGCACAGGCTCCGGACGCGCAGGCTCAGCGGCCATGGCTCACGGGCCCAGCCACTCCGCAGCACGTGGGATCTTCCCGGACCGGGTCACCAACCCGTGTCCCCTGCATCGGCAGGCGGACTCTCAACCACTGCGCCACCAGGGAAGCCCTACTTGGATGATCTTTAGTGAGCCTGAAAAATTCTATCCCAAACCACTGATCCTGTAAAGAATAGTCTAGACATCTGTGAACGCTCTCCTCTACCCTCACGAGAAGTAGCATGCATAAGGATCAAACGTGCTCTTCAGGTTTGTCATAAGCCAGGATCCTCAGATTAGAACTCATTCAAATATTTTCATAGGAAAGTACATGTTATGCAACGAAGTGTCTCTGAGAACACAGAGGGATCAATATCTGGTCCCATATCTCATATGTCATAAGATAAACAAAGTTTCTGGAAGTTCTATTTACAAATGATTTCAAAATATCTTAAAATGGTGTCAGCGTTACTGTTATTATTTGTTTCACTTTCCTGCAACAAATTACATTGATTATAATAAAAATTCCAAACTTCATTTTGAGCAATGTCTGTAAAGCTCAATTCTTCCCTTAAAAAAATTCAGGTATTAGACTAAAGTAGTGTTTCACAAACTTTGTAGTCATTCATGTAACACCTGTATGGTTTTTACCATATCTGAGCACCACCTGTTATTATTTACAAAATTATATTTTCTTCAAACTGACTCAATATTTTCTTTAAAATTTTTAAAAAAGGAAAATGTATATTTTTCCTACAAACAGTAACCAAATTTGGAAAATGAAATTACTTATATATTAAAAAAATGTGTATACCTAATGAAAACAATACATGATTTTGATATAAAAAAATAAGATGTGATTACATCGATGTCCCTCTGTCATGGACTTTTATGAGACCTTGCATAGTCCACGCCTTAATGACCCTTCTACCTTATTCCCCCATTATGCTGTGCCTCACTCTCTTTTGCAGAGAGATGTCATTCAATTCTGTGTACTCTTCGTGATTCCTCATCACAGGGCCTTTGCATTTATCATGACTTCTACCTGGATATTCTTTCCCCCTTTCTATGTCTAGTTAATGATCATTCTTTACACCTTAGTTGGAGCATTACTTTTTAAAAGAAGTCTAATCTCTCTGATCATGTCAAATTGCCCTATTATAGGTTTTCCTAGTTAGCTTTTGTCGAATTAGTGATTTTACATTCATTTTTGAGACTGTTTGACGAATTTCTCTTCCGTTAGTGTCTAACTTTCAAGAGGGTAGTGATTAGGAATGGTTTGCATATCATTTTGTCTCCAGCGATTAATATCATGCCCAACTCACGATAAATGCTGAAAATAGTTTAAGTAAATGAATGAAAGAATTAAACATGTTTTCACCATATTTTTGAAAACATAAGCAAATTTCTATATATTTTTTTATAATAACCACCCCCTTTACTCCCCTCACTCTGTATTAATCTCACTCCTAACTGTGTTGATTTGGATTTGATAACTAGCCAAATGACAATTAAATATGGATTTTGAGATATTGCTATATTTTTCCAGAGAAAGGCTGTGTTTGCTTTCTCAGACGAGGGAGGATTGTCAAGGTGATTTTATAGTTCAAATTTTTGATTTTCAGAATTCTTGAGTCTGTCAAATGCTCCCAGGCAGTGCCATTACAATACTGGCGCACCATTGTTTTCAATTTAGATCTCTAGTTTGACTTAAAGGTATGTGTAGGTTGTAAATTCAACAAATAAATCACATGATCATTGAAATAAAACTGAAAGTTCCTCCATGGACCATCTAAAATCATATCATATACTTCCATAATCATGAATGCCAAACTGAAGGATGCTTTTCAAGGTCATATTACTTCATATTTACGAGGATTTTTGGTGTGCAAGGCATTTTCACATATGTTATATGTTTTGATTCTTTCATAAGTATGAAGAGTTGGGGAGAGCAAGTATCTATATCCCATTTAATAAATGTGAAGGGTTAGTGAAATAGCCAAGATCTTATTGATATTTTATGGTAGGTTTCTGTTTCCAAGACTCATACTATCTTTGAGTTAGAAGGGACTGGTGATTAAAGTAGAGTAGATATTAAAGAAAGTCAAGGCACTTTGAAGTTAGTATCGGGAGTACATCCATAGAGATGAAAAATTGTGTATAACAATGGAGGGAGTTTGGTTAGAAAAGAATCAAAGGTACAAGGTACCAAAGATTTCAGTGCATGATGGGGAGGGATTGGAGTATTTGTAGATAGAAACAATAAAGAGAGACAGTAATATAACAACTTACAGTATAGTCAAATTAAGTAAGCCTCAAAGATGATTCAAAGAGAATATCAAGATTATCTCCTAGAAGACATATAGATGGCTGAGAGGCACATGAAAAGATGCTCAACATCACTAATTATTAGAGAAATGCAAATCAAAACTACAATGAGGTATCACTTCACGCCGGTCAGAATGGCCACCATCAGAAAATCTACAAAAATAAATGCTGGAGAGGGTGTGGTGAAAAGCAAACCGTCCTGCACTGTTGGTGGGAATGTAAATTGATGCAACCACTATGGAGAACAGTATGGAGGTTCCTTAAAAAACTACAAATAGAACTGCCATACGACCCAGCAATCCCACTACTGGGCATATACCCTGTGAGAAAACCGTAATTCAAAAAGAGACATGTACTACAATGTTCATTGCAGCTCTATTTACAATAGCCAGGACACGGAAGCAACCTAAGTGTCCATCGACGGATGAATGGATGAAGAAGATGTGGCACATATATACAGTGGAATATCACTCAGCCATAGAAAGAAACGAAACTGAGTTATTTGTAGTGAGGTGGATGGACCTAGAGTCTGTCATACCGAGTGAAATAAGTCAGAAAGAGAAAAACAAATACTATATACTAACACATATATAAATGGAATCTAAAAAAGAAAAATGATACTCGTGAACCTAGTTGCAGGGCAGGAATAAAGAGGTAGACATAAAGAATGGACTTGAGGGACTTGGGGTGGGAGGGGGAAGCTGGGACGAAGTGAGAGAGTGGCATGGACATATATACACTACCGAGTGTGAAATAGTTAGCTAGTAGGAAGCAGCAGCATAGCACAGGGAGATCAGCTCGGTGTTTTGCGATGACCTAGAGGGGTGAGATAGGGAGGGTGGGAGGGGGGCTCAAGAGGGAGGGGATATGGGGACATGTGTATGCATATGGCTGATTCACTTTGTTGTACAACAGAGACTAACAGTATTGTGAAGCAATTATACTCCAATAAAGATCTATTTAAAAAAAAGAAAAAAGTTATCTCCTAATCAGATGTACATGAGTCACAGGAAAATTAGTGTTCTAGAGACTCCAGGAATCTGAAAGAGAATCAACAACTTTAAGGGAGATGCTGGCGATAGTTATGCCCAGGAATTTCGGGGACCATCCTAGGAAATATATGAGGCTATTTCCCTGTCAGATGGGAGGGGAATACAATGAAGAGAGTAGAAGATGGGAAGGACGTGAGAAGCAGCAGAGCACGTGGAGGAGTATGGCCACAACATAAAGTGATGAGATAGGGAAAGAACTGTTCTGGGAGACGTGCGCTGTGAGGACGCTTAGTAGGAGTCTGTAGCTTTGGCGGAATATCGTCTTCAAATCTGTGGAGAAAGAAAAGCCCAGAAATACAGAGATAACACATAAAGAAATACATAGTTGGAAAGAAGACTTTTGTGTCACAATGGTCGTGAAAGTGACAGGAAAGTAACAAATGGGTGAGAATTTATGTAACGTTTTCTTTGCATTTTCACCTCTGCTGAGATTCTGAAAGAAAATCTACAAAACCGAACTATCTTGTACTTACATTTTGAATTCAAGGAATGAAAAGGTTGCCAAATGTTACATTTCCATGAATTGTTATTATGTTGTTCCATAAATGATATTAGAAGATAGGAAAAAATAATGGAATTCCAAAAAACGTGCTTTCCTATACTACTGCCTAAAAGAGAAAATGGCAGAAGGGAAAAAAAAAAAAGTTTCTGGATGAAGACACAAATAATTCAGAAAGCTTAGTAAATCAGGATTGCTCCGATTAGATGGTTCTTACTTCTTTTCCTCTGCTTACTTCTTCATGGAATGCATGGAGAGTGGATGGTTTGAAATAACTGGGAATTCGATTTGATTTCTGTCAATACATGTGCCTCACTCTGTGCAAGGCTTGGACTAGACTTTTGGAGACACAAAATGAACAAGGCTTCATAGACATTCACTATAGCAAGGGGAATGAGATGTACATAAGAGAGTAACACAAAACACAGTATTGAATCAGACCGTTGCTGGGAAATGCAGCTGTAGGAGCACAGAGGTTTAATTCTTAGGAATGTCACAGACTAATGGATGAGACCATAGATAAACTGGAGCCCGAGCATTGTGGAGAATTCATACAGGTGAAGATGAAGCAAAAGAAAATCACCAAGAGCCCAAGAATATTACAAGGGAGAGCAAGTTCCAGGGAAGGTGCCTTTTGTAGGGGATAAAACTGGCAATGCAGGCCAAAAAGAAAATATGGAAGGTCTTAAACACTTCTGAAGGCCCTGTTAAAAGGCATTTGTATTATATTGGTTAAAAACTCCTTGCCACTGCTGGTGGGAATGTGAATTGGTTCAGCCACTATGGAGAACAGTATGGAGGTTCCTTAAAAAACTACAAATAGAATTACCATATGACCCAGCAATCCCACTACTGGGCATATACCCTGAGAAAACCAAAATTCAAAAAGAGTCATGTACCAAAATGTTCATTGCAGCTCTATTTACAATAGCCCGGAGATGGAAACAACCTAAGCGCCCATCATCGGATGAATGGATAAAGAAGATGTGTCACATATACACAATGGAATATTACTCAGCCTTAAAAAGAAATGAAATTGAGCTATTTGTAATGAGATGGATAGACCTAGAGTCTGTCATACAGAGTGAAGTAAGTCAGAAAGAAAAAGACAAATACCGTATGCTAACACATATATATGGAATTTAAGGGGAAAAAATGTCATGAAGAACCTAGGTGTAAGACAGGAATAAAGACGCAGACCTACTGGAGAACGGACTTGAGGATATGGGGAGGGGGGAGGGGGAGTTTTGACAGGGCGAGAGAGAGTCATGGTCATATACACACTAACAAACGTAGTAAGGTAGATAGCTGGGGGGAAGCAGCCGCAAGGCACAGGGATATTAGCTTGGTGCTTTGTGACAGCCTGGAGGGGTGGGATGGGGAGAGTCGGGGGGAGGGAGACGCAAGAGGGAAGACATATGGGAACATATGTATATGTATAGCTGATTCACTTTGTTATAAAGCAGAAACTAACACACCATTGTAAAGCAATTATACCCCAATAAAGATGTTTAAAAAAAAAAAAACAAAACTCCTTGCCATTGCTGATGCAATGAAAGCTTTTGCTTCTCATGCACATATGCACTTCAGGTAATATTTTACACACCATTTCAGGGTTTCACAGAGGGCCTTTAGCCATAAACAAGTTCTGATGATAGGCAGTGGGAATCAAATGAAAATATGAAAGCAAGATGAGAACGTTTAAACAATTTCTTTGTTCTATGTGGATTTCATCATTACCCAGCTAGAACTTTGGATACAACATAGTCTTAAAATTCTGATGATAATTCCTAAATGTGGAAGGCTCAAAACCTTTCTCTGAAGAAGGCTACACAACTCCAAGGGAAGATGCTTTCAAGAAGTAAACATCACCTATGTGAGCATCTATAGCTAACTGTGTGTATGTAGATACAGCCCTCTGAGACATGTACTACTTAAAATGAAAGGAATACATCTATTTTGAAAGCTGAGGAAAATGACTGGGTTTTGTTCCTCCCATGTTATTTGCATGGAGGGATTTTTATCACACAGACATTTCTTGAATTAGAAAACAGCTTTCACATATTTTACCCTTTGAAAATGACAATATCTAATTTCTTTGCTTTCATGAGCCAGCCCTGCATTGCCAAATATCTCAGAAGGGGAATAGTAAACTATTTTTCACAGACCCTCCATAATAGATGAGATATGAAATGAATTTCATGGCAGTTGGAGCACGCTGGAGGTTATTAGTTTGCCGTAATAGATAACATTATTCTAACATCATATCATTATCATTATTTTCTTGTGCAACCAACCGAAAACATTTGGAAATTTTATCAATTTTATCATTTGTGGATCTTAACAAAGAATATGTGTGCTTTTCTTAAAACCATTAAGCTATGAAAGATATTTTTAAGTTATACACACATGCACTGAATATTTAACATATCGACTTAAAGGATATTGGGAAAATAATTAACCAATATTTTGTTGAAACAAGATACAATTTCCTTAGGGCAATGTGTATTCAATTAAGACACTAAATTCTTGTCATATTATAAAAATGTTTAATAATATACACTGTGGTAGTAAAGGTTAAAAACTGTAGCCTTAAAGTCAAGATATAATAATTAGTGATTATTTTCTAAACATCATGCTTATGGTACCACTAAAACATTTTTTAATATTGGTGTGTCCACATGTATTTTCTCTCACCACAGTTCTATGAGAGAACTGCCTATGTATATGCAGTCTTTCAAAGGTTCGACTTTGAATTTCTCTTAAGTATTTTTAAGCAAGCTTCAGAATCAGTTTTAAAAGTTGGAAATTTAGGATCTTGTCTTTTATTGACAATTTTCTCACCGAAGACTCTAGAAACCAGTATTAAAGTGTTAATGAAACACAACTCTATATTTAAAACTAATAAACCTACATACTTAAAAGGGTGAAAGTTATGTAAATTAAGCCTCAATGAATCTGACTTAAAATACAGTGCGTAAGAAAAGAGATAATATAAAACTTTTAATGTATTTCATTTAAAAAAATAGAAATATTATTTACAATTGTCAGTATAACCATGAACTAAAAACACCTTTGTCAGTCAAAAATACTAGGTACTAGTACTAGTCCTAGTACTAGTACTAGTATCCTAGATACTCCTAGAGAGTATCACAATTAGAATAAAACTTGAAATTCTCCACTGATCAATAGTATTTTTCTTTTTTTTAAATGTTAACTTAGCATTAATTTTACTGTAAAAAAACCCCCAGCACATTAAACATTAAACAAATACCTCCTCTTAGGTTTCTGCTAGGAGATGTCAGAGATTTTTCTTGATGTCTGTACTACATTTTCTTGTTTTTATCATTTAAAAGATTTATGGTTATTTGTCTATTTAGCTAGCAGATGGGAAGTTATTTTGTGATGTTCTATATTCATTACAGAGTCACTGCTCATTCCTGTTTTCCTTCTATTTCAGAGAAAACCAAAAGAAAAATAACATTCATTATAATGGCACTAGTTTCATTACTGTGCTGTTGTCAGAACCCTTTACACTAATTCTAGATGTGAGTCTGAGTACTGGGTAGCCACTAAACTAAAACGCACAGCCTGTTGTACTGCATCCAGTAGTCTCTGTGTGAGTCTATGCTCTCCCTCCAACTGGCTGCACAGCTCTTACACTTGCTGACACCGTCTTCCCTCTCATAATTCAATTCTCTGCCTTTTCTGCTAATCTCTCATTGCTTCTGTTGCTAACGCCTTTTCCTGTCTTCAGTTTTAGATAAGACTTTATTTTCCCATTATGGTAAAATTAAGGCCAAAGAGCCAATCCTCTGTAATGGGCCCAAGGAGTATTACTTCTTTCAAAAGGAAGATAATGAACTCTCTCCTCTTTGCCAACTGTGTCATGAAAAGGAGGTGCCTGATCTGGTGTGAGATGTTCACAGACTTCCCATGTTCTTCTCCAAAGGCAGAGAGAGCTAATTCTCAGCACCTGAATCACTAAATACTCAATGCCCCCAACTCAGCTAGGAATAACCTGAGATCGCTCCCCAACTCAAGAACAGACAAGAGAGCCTGACCCTCTCCATCCCAGGTGATTCTTGGCTTAATCCCAGGATCTAATTCTCCCACAGCATTTTTCTCCACAGTGCAAAGCATAACCTATCCCACCTGTGATTGAGAAAGGTCCCATCCCTTTCCAAAAAGCATCTCTTTGTTACTTAGCAAATTCATGTCCTCTATTCAGAGGAAGAAGAACCCCTCACAGGGCACGTAAGGAAAGCCTCCCGAGGAGAGGCCTATGTTAGAGTTTGCCATTGTTCTCTTTTACCTGCTCCATCATTCTTCTTAAGGGCCCTGTATTTCAAATAAGTTGAGACCACATTACCTTAGGTCCTGGAGGTAACTTTTATATAAATCCCAGAATAAGTATCGTTTAATGGTATTATTTTTGTTCCATGTGTTAGAAGAGATTTCTGTTTGCATTGTTGATAAATATGTTGTTAAATCTCAACAGATTCTGTTTAGCTATTCTTAAAATAAGGTACTCAATAGCTATAGTTTGGATTCATCCATATGAGGAGCTATGTTTGGGGTATGTGGTCTTACAATGGAATAAATTGAAATACTCTTCTTTTTCATTGGCTGATCACCCACTTCCATGTAAAGATAACACGTGTGGAAATATACTAGACCTTCTGCTAGTAACTTTACACATATAATTTGTTCCTTACCAAACCTTTATGAAGCAAGTACTATTATTAATTATTATTATTTTTGCGGTACGCAGGCCTCTCACTGTTGTGGCTTCTCCCATTGCGGAGCACAAGCTCCGGACGCACAGGCTCCGCGGCCATGGCTCACGGGCCCAGCCGCTCCACAGCATGTGGGATCTTCCCGGACCGGGGCACGAACCCGCGTCCCCTGCATCGGCAGGCGGACCCTCAACCACTGCGCCACCAGGGAAACCCGGAAGTACTATTATTAATGCCCATTTTAATGTTCAAGAGAATGAGGTAGAATTCTTATTAAGTAATTTACTCAAAGGCAAGCAGATAGTAAAAGGTTGTACTTGGATTTGAATCCAGAAATTCTGGCTCCAGAGCTCATGCTCTTAACCATGCCGCAGTTCAAATTGAGAAGATGTCCATTTTAAATGAGACTCTTCTTCCTTTCTGTCAGACACCCGAATAGATTCTTATGAGTCACAGATTTAATGGAGTCGATCAACTCTTGCTGCCCACCTCTTGTCCTCTTACTAGCCCACGATGTTTGAAATAGATGGATCACACCAAAAGATGTCCTGCCAAAATGTAAAGGTATAGAATTTTCAATTACTGAATGGCTAAAAAAACCCCAAAACCCCCCCCCACACACAAAAAAAAAACTGACAAAGAGCCGCTGCAGGATGGAAACAAGGTTTTGACTTATTAAATTTTTCAAATTCCTCATCAGAAGCATGTATATCAATAAGATTTAATGTATGCCTTCTGAATTTTTATCCTTCATTCCTGAAAGAGAACTCATTGATCTTTCATTTACTTGTCATCACATACTACAAAAATTATACAGAAGAACTGTGAGCTTGCAAAATATCTAGGTTTTAAAACGCATTTCCTTCCTCCATATTGCAACTTCTAAAAAGCAATATTGTATTTCCAAGGGTAAGTTACATCAAAAAGCAGTTATTTATAGAGGCCATCCCTCGTGCCATTCTTATAGATTACAGTTTCCAGAGAAAGCAAAAAAACTCTTATCTATTGTGGCTTACGAAATTACTTTCTGTATATTCCTGGATCTTTTTTTTTTTAATTGAAGTATAGTTAATTAACAATGTTGCGTTAGTTCCAAGTGTACAGTGAAGTGATTCAGTTATCATATATATATATATTCATTTTCAGATTCTTTTCCATTATAGGTTATTACAAGATATTGAGTATAGTTCCCTGTGCTATACAGTAGGTCCTTCCCAAATCCTTTTATCTCACCCCCTTGAGTATACTTATAATTTTGTTGTTGTTTTATATACCACCTCTTCCATAATTAATAGAATATGTACCTCTTAATTATCTTAACCCTGGAGTTCTTTTTTTTTTTTTTTTGCGGTACGCGGGCCTCTCACTGTTGTGGCCTCTCCGGTTGCGGAGCACAGGCTCCGGACGCGCAGGCTCAGCGGCCATGGCTTATGGGCCCAGCCACTCCACGGCATGTGGGATCTTCCCGGACTGGGGCACGAACCCGCGTCCTCTGTATCAGCAGGCGGACTCTCAACCACTGCGCCACCAGGGAAGCCCAACCCTGGAGTTCTTAACCTCAGCACTAGTGACATATTGAGCAGGATAGTTCTTTGTTACAGGGAGCTGTCCTGAGTATTGTAGGATGTTTTGCAGTATCCCTGGCCTCTACTCACTAGATGCCAATGGCAACCCTTCCCCTCCTCACCCTCACCGTGACAACTAAACATGTCTTTACATATTGCCAAATGTCCCCTAGGAGACCCCTCTGAGCCCCTATCCTGGGTTGTGAACTTCTGTCTTAAAGCATGGAAAAACTTTCTAAGTTTCCTAAATGGATAGGGGGTCACCTATATAGTTCTCAGCTTTAAAAGAGAATTTAACATGTCAAGATACACAGTCAATGAGAGGTTATCTGTTGTAGTCTTTGGATTCAGACCCTGCCTCTAGGACTCAGTAATTATGCGAACTCTCTCACCACAGTCCCTTAATCTGTAGAGGTGACATAATGACCTTGTGCTGGGTGTTTTCTTTTGGTCCTCCAGATTGTCTCTGTCCTTGTCTAACCTGCCTGGGAGGCTGGTCTCCCAGGACTGATCCCATTCTGATATTCTATGATCTTAAAAGACAGTTTGCCTAAGATGATAAAGCTTGTGTATGGAAGATGTGGATTTCATAAAATCCACTGGTCTGAAATCAAACCAGTGCTCACAACACCAATGCAATACTAACTTCCTATTTTAACAATTCTATTAATTAGGAGAGTTTTATATCCTTTATTTAATGTTTACTACACCTCAAGAACTGTACTGAGTCCTGCCTATGCTTTCTATTATTTAATTTTCAAAAATGTGTACAAAGAGGGCTTCCCTGGTGGCGCAGTGGTTGAGAGTCCGCCTGCCAATGCAGGGGACGCGGGTTCGTGCCCCGGTCCGGGAAGATCCCACATGCCGCGGAGCGGCTGGGCCCATGAGCCATGGCCGCTGAGCCTGCGTGTCCGGAGCCTGTGCTCCGCAACGAGAGAGGCCACAACAGTGAGAGGCCCACGTACCACAAAAAAAAAAAAAAAAAAAAAAAAAAAAAAATGTATACAAAGATTATCATCCTTCTCTAACAGATGAAGAAACTGAAGCCACAAGGCTCTTTTGAAGGGTATCCTACTCCTTGACTATTCTTCCCTCAATCTCTGCTTGATTTGTTTCCTGCCAACAGTGGGATCTCATCATAGATATTACCTCATCTGAGAGGCCTTTTGTGGTTGCCATGTTATCTAAAGCCAGTTTCCGCTACTCCTTCTTTATTTCCTGTATAGCACTTATCTATGATGTCTAACTATTTTATCTATGTATTTGTTTACTTGGCATTTGCCTGCCTCTCCGCTAGGACTTAAAAGAAGATCTGTCTTTGTCAGTTTTGCCTCTCCAACGCTTAGCCTGCCAACAGAAACAAATGTATGCCCGAGTGTTGAATGAATGAATAAGGAGTCGCAAATCCAAGAAATGGTAGAGTTAGGACCTGAAATCAGCCATTTCTGAATTCAGAGCAGAACCTAAACCACTCTGGCTCTTTCTTTTTGTAAGCCAGAAGAATCTCTAATCCTGAGAATACAAGGGCAGTGGAGGAATACAATCTTCTCCTTCCTCTTAGGGTGTAAGTTTCATCCCTGATCTTTTTCTTGTTATGGACCACCCACTCTCCCGGCACCCCCCAACCGCTGGTCAGTTTTATTTTCCAAAATACATAGTTAAGCCCATCATTTATTATTATATCCATTGCTACCTTAGTCCATGTGCTGTTTTTATTTCCCATGCTGTAACACAGTGTCCTCATTGGTCTTCTTGCTTCACCCCTTCTCTCTTGATATATTCTGCACAGAACAGTTAGTAGTAATTACAAAATACATATCATAACACTGTATTATTTAAAATGTTCCAACTATTTTCCTTTAAAATGAGAATAAATACACACTCATTAGGTTGGCCAACAGGACCCTAGCACTTGACATCACCCCCGACTGCTCTCCCCCTCACTCACTGCTTCTCTATGTACTGGCCTTCTTTAAGTGTTTTGAACAAGACAGCTCATTTTACCACAAAAAAAAAAAAAAAGCTTTCCCTAACTATCCTTCCCTTAATAGCCCATTAGCTGTTGTTGTTTTTTTCTTTGTAGCATTTATTACTACTTGAAATTATTTATGTGTGTGTTTAATGTGTACCACTCCACACTAGAGGTTTAAGAATCTTTATCTAGGGCATAACCATACTTATATTTCCTAGAACAATGCCTGGCACAAAATAGACACTCAATAAAAAGTCAGCGAGTAAATGAATACCTACCAAATGATACTCATTCTGGACTTTCAGAGGATTTTGAGAATAATGGCTCAGTATCATGTTCCCTTTTCTTCTTATACAACAAGGTTTCTAAGAAAAATTCAAACTAAATCTAATATGCTTGAAATAAGGCAGGAGTTTTCAACTGCAAGTTTTGTATATTCAACTCCAAGTACTTTTGACTAAAATGTAATTTCTTAGTTCTTATATCTGAGAAAGTCAAGGAATGATGCTCAAGCTAGAATCTGAGGTTTAAACACTCTTGGCTACCTTTTCCCCACCCCGCCACCCCACCTCTCTCTCTCTCTCTCTCAGTCTCTCTTTATGTTCTCTGTTGGCTTCATTTTCAGACAGTATCTCTATAATTGGTATCAATATGATCACTAGCCAATCCAAGCTCATAGTTACTGATCTCAGGGTAAATAAAGGAGCTCTCTCTCTCTCTCTCACAGGGTACATATAAGTCTTCTCAAATTATTTTTTTGCCCCACCTCAGGATATAAACCCACCTCAGTAGTAGGCGAAGTAGGTATATCCTTGTGTTCTAATCCTAGGAGAACCACATGGAGTGGAAGAAGAGGCATGACTCCCCAAAATTAAGGCTCAGAAAAGAAGCAAGAGCGCTTAATGGCCATGATGTGACGTAGTGTCCTTTCAGTGACATACTGAGGGAAATGTGCCAGCCATTCTAAGACATTCAGAATAAGCAGATCTGGGTTTACACATCCTAGAAAGGTAGATCCAGGTCAGTCTGACCTACCTTTTGAGCCTGGACGATGACAAAACTGGTTCAGCCTCTAGGAAATCTGTTCAACTTGGGTTGAACTTAGCCATGAGACAAGGAAGTATATCAACTAGGTATGCTCCATTACTTACTCAGTGATACTAAATGAGAGATGAAAGAACAGTGCATTCGGTTCTTCATCAAACCATTGCAGCCATTGCTATTTTTAATTTATATAGGCTGTGGTGTTTATGTGTATATTGCCTCTGATGTTTGCATAAAATAAACAAATATCCCTAATACTAAACATACATTTTTTCATTCTAAATATATCAGTCATGGGCTTGCCTGGTGGTGCAGTGGTTGAGAGTCCGCCTGCCGATGCAGGGGACGCGGGTTCGTGCCCTGGCCCGGGAGGATCCCACGTGCCGCGGAGCGGCTGGGCCCGTGAGCCATGGCCGCTGAGCCTGCGCATCCGGAGCCTGTGCTCCGCGACGGTAGAGGCCACAACAGTGAGAGGCCCGCGTACCGCAAAAAGAAAGAAAGAAATAAAATGAATATATCAGTTGCCTGTGTATGTATTCTGGATTGTAGAAGACGTCAATTCTTAGTTTGCCAACATTAGCTGAAACAATTTTTTTATGAATTCTGATAATTTAGCAGTGAGAACAACTGGAATTAGCATAATTCATACCAATGGAAGTTTCCATATAAACCAAAGGATTATAGTTAAAAGAAACCATGATTTTCCAAAATACTTAGCTAAAAAGTCCACTCTTCTAAACTGCTTATATGAATTATTCCTCAAGCATTAACAGTACAGGAGCAACAAATGAAAAACAATAATTTCCTGAAAGAAAGAATGTCGGGGAGACTTTTGGAAAATTTGAAAAACTTAATTTCATGGGAAGAAAAATCTTTCTAAGCGGCCAAAGTAATAGAATAGAATAAGATAATTTGTGATCAGTGATCAAGTTTACATAAACCTTGATTCTTTACAAGAAGAGGAAAAAAGCTTACCTTGGCTAGCAGGTCTAATTATGAGATGTATTAAAAGTTTTAACAGTGACTAACATTATAGTTTTAACTAAGAGAGTTTCTCCTGATTTTGTGCTGTCTTACTACTCTTTCTTTCTACCGTATCTTAAAATACAACATTGAAAAAATATTGTAATAAAAATATGATTTGATCCATAATAAATTAATATAAAAATGTCAGTGAATTCATACTACCAAAAAACTTACTGTTCTACATAATTCTCTAAAGTTTTTTCTAAGTTTTCAAAAGTCAGATCAATGAGAGTAAGCAGGATCTTCTCTAATAATCTCTCTCTAGTTAGGAGATGTGAAATACACAAGCCAGAAAACCTCTAATAAAGAAGATTATTTACTCTTTGCCATTTGCAAATGTCTCTGAATCTCCCTTACGCTGGTATGTTTAATAATTTAAATAGCTCTAGGTAAGCAGGAAAAATAGAGTACGATATAATGAACAAAAAGTATATTTGCCAAACCCAGTGGTCCCTTCTTAGTTTTTAACTTAGATTTTTCTACCACCTTAAATTAAACTCTAATAACAGTCCTTTCTTTTTGACCCTTCTCTTCTCTTCTCTCTCCCTTTCTTCCTCCCTCCCTCCCTCCTACCTCTCTCTCTTTCTTTTTTTTTTTTTTTTTCTTTATTAACCCTTCACTTTTTCCTTTGCTGTCTTCTCTTTAGGCTTCTTCCTTCAAAGTACAAATATTCCTCCGGGTTAGGTTCTATCTTTGACTTCTAAAAATTTATTTACCTGCCTATCATCTAGCTAGCTAGTTAGCTATTAATCAATTATCTGTTTTCTTTCCTGGGAATTCCTTTTGCCATTTAATCAGTTTGCAAGCAGCTTTGAAATTCTCATTTCTAGATCAAACTCCAGATGTCTTTCGGTACAGTTTACATCACTTATCCCGTACAGATAGTCCAAGGTGAACAGAGCTAAGCTGAGAATCCTCCTTAAAATCTTTCATCCTCTCAGTTCCCTCTCTCCACTAATGACCACCTCCCATTCTTATAGTCTCAGGTGTAAAACCTCAGTCATATTTAATTTCTTACTCTCTCAAACCAACCACAGCGAGTCAGTATTTAAATAATATTGTTATAAATTCCAGAGTATCTTTCCCTTCCTTCCTTCCCTTATCGTTTCTTTTGAACACTACCCTAGTTATCATCGGCCCCTGACAGGCTATAGGCTCACTCATAGTTTTATGCCTTGAGGCACCTTGAATAGTGCCCTGTACAAATTAGGCATGACATATAGTTGTTGAGTAAGTGGAACACAGAGGCTGTATAGTTTGTCATTTGTGGTCTTTGTTTTCCAAAGACACATGAACTAACATTTGGAGCTTCCCTTCAAATAAATGACAAATAAATAAATGGTTAGGTAACAATGTTAATATTAAATTTAACATACTAAAAAGAATGATTCTTTATAATGTATTTTCTACCACCAAAAAATTTAGGCTTTATATTAACGATTGTATAGGTGAGAAAAACCTGATTTTCAGATTGATAGAACAAAATAGTAGCAACTCATGAAAAGTAATAAATTCAATTAAAAAATTGGGCAAGGGAAAGGATACTAACATTTACTGAGTACTCAGTGTCACAGGTACTGTGATAGATACCATAGATAGGCAGTTCAATTTAAACCTTACAATAGGCTGGTGGAAAGGTATCATTTTTATGGCATTTTACACATGGGAAAACGTTCATATTTTTATTTCTCCATGATCACACATCAAGTAAATGTCTCCCCTGAAATTCAAATCTAACTTTTTACTTTTTAAATCACATTTACAGGGAGACACCTAATAACATGTAACAGGCCACTGTCTTACCGTGCCATGCAGATAAAATTTTAGAGAAAAAAAAAAGTGTTGTATTACATTTGGGAATTTTTAAATAAGTAATAAAAGTTTTGGTTATGCTAGTGCACTTTCAGATCTCTAAAAGCATCCATCATCTTTTACCTGGCCTCCAGGCATTTATACAAACTGTTGTCTCTGCCTAGTACAATAAAAGCATACTATAAAAATAAGTGGATGACATTGGAATCATTCACACTTTCATTAATTTTAACAATCAAAAATTGAGTGCACACTGTGTATGGTGGTTCTGTCATTCCTGGAAATTACAGTCCAATGGAGGAGAAATGTTTTCATCAGATGGATATTCCACTCATTAGCTGTGTGACCATAAATAATCTGTTTATATCTCTGAGCCTTAGTTTTCTTACCTATAATCAGGATGTAAGTGTTCTTACGGTGTGAGACTGTTGAGAAGAATAAATGTGGAAGCCTGATCCTTAGCGCAGTTACACAACAGTTATGTTAGATTTGAGTTTCAGTCACGTTTTTGGTTCTTTCTTGTGTTATCTTTTCTCTTTCCTGATTCTTACTCACTGCTTAGCAATCTGATCTTCCATCATTTTCTCCCAGAAAGCTTCCCAGAAATCCCAGCACAAAATGCATTTCCATATATATTCTCATATCTATCTATACATATCATTATCACATTAAAGTCACATTATCTTGTAATAACCTACATATACTTTTCATCCCAAATTAGACCACCATAAGGTTCCTCAAGGTAGGGTAAGCTTTGTGTCGTTGACCGGTGTATTCCTGGTACCTACCACATTCCTAAACACAGTGGGCTTCTAATAAGTGTTTCAGAATGAATGTGCTTGAGTTCAGAGGAGTAACGGAGAGTTAGGAGTGGTGAATTTCATGACATTTGTTGCATTATTTCAATATGCATTGGGTCTACAATGAATATTACAGGAAGTCCATTAGCAACCGAACAGCCATCTGAATGCTGTAAGTCTCTGTGCTCCCTTTCAATTTAACAGTGCTCCATAGTGCGAGTGGAAAAACAGGCTGCGTGCGCTGTGTTTCTGGGATTTGATAGAAAAGGTCCATATATTAGAGGGAATATCGGACTCAGGAAAATTCCCAGGCAACACATAAAAACTTATTACCTAGTTTGATCTTGCTTAGGAAAATACAGTATCTGTAAATAAAATCTGAAAATATAGCACTTATTGTCTCATTAATTACATATAAGGACTGAAGGACCCTGATACGTGGACAGAACTTGTGGACTCAGGTAACATTACATACAATTTTGTCATGAGTCACATTATTTCATTATGCTGGCTGTAAAGATTAAAAACTTGGAACTCCCTGGTGGTCCGGTGGGTAAGACTCCGCACTCCCGATGCAGGGTGCCCAGGTTCGATTCCTGGTCAGGGAACTAGATCCCACATTGCTCAATTAAGAGTTTGCGTGCCGCAAGTAAAGATCCTGCACGTGGCAACAAAGATCCTGCGTGCTGCAGCTAAGACCCAATGCAGCCAAATAAATATTTTTTAAATGATTAAAAACTTAAAATAAAGCTACTGAATTTATTTTCATTCCCTTTAAGTAAGGGATTAAGTTCACCTTAGAAATGACTTTCAAAGCATCTTTATTCCAGCAGTGGCTCTATATGATAAATGGGGAGAACTTCATCCTTCATTGATGGATGTGGGCTGCTCTGCTGATGTGACAGATTTACTTTTTTGTAAGGTTTTTCTTTAAGAAATTTAGTTGCTGGTCCCCTTTTAACAATTAGGCACAGAAGGTAAGAGGGGAAACTATCACTTATAACCCTCTTCCCAATATAGCAATCTAGAAAGTGTGTTCCTAATTCAGAGGAAATATAAACAAAACAGCACAAGGAAGAATGAAAAAAACATCAGCAACAAAAACAACAAAAGAAAGAGGTTGGAAAAGGTTGCCAACCTTTTAAAACGTGTAAAGCTTTAATACAGTGTATTTGACATATGTCAGTGGAGTATGCACCAGAGGAGAAAAAAGGCATGTCATTGCTCTGAAACTGTCTTTTCTAATTCAGTGCATCCATGTATTGTTATAAATCTGTTTCCCAATCTTGCTTTTTCACTGAAAGATGCGGACACAAGGGAACAAGCTTCACTGCTATCTATCAGCTCAGATAAGGAAAAGTTCCTTTCAGCCTGACACTGACAGCTTAATGAAATGGAGGCTGAGATGCATGCAAATGAGAGAAAGACTGGTAAAATAATGACCATACATGGTACTTAAAATGGACAAGAGGTGGGATGACTTGTAGCTATGCTTTTATTCCCTTGGGCAAGGGCAGTGAGACTAAGGTAAAAAGACTGCTTTCTATGGATGGTTTATGGAAACTACTTTTGCAACTTTATATACACAACTCAAATACGACCTAGTTAAGTAATTGAAGATATAACGTTTTTTTAAAAGAAAAAAACTTTTTTTTTTTTCATTTTGGTAAATGAAGATGATGCTAGAATCAGGTCCTGTCATGTAAACTTGCATTTTATATTTTAATTCCATACCCTTTCTTGCAGTTGAATTTTTCAAATATAAGGAGAGATTTACATAGAATGACCTGAAAATTGACCCAGTCCTTTACTCAAAACATAGCAAATATTTATTAGCATTCATTTCCCCATTTGTTTTTATTTTCACATGCCTCCACCCTTCCTTGGCTGGAAAATAGAGGGAAAACACTGGGAAGAATTTCTTACCACACACTCCAGATTATTATCCATAAGCAGGAAGTGCTCAAAATATCACGACAAAATCAGAATTGTGAGAGAATTACAGCATTAACTTTGGTCAAAGACGTGATGGTTGTGGTGAAAATGCTTTGAATAAGAATATAAAATTTAGTCCATACCCATCCATATTGAGCTCAATCACTGATCCTTGAAAGAATTACCTATCGGCAACTTCAATTGTGATTTGTACCCTTTTACATTGAATATTTGAGAAGTGTGTCTCTATATTTGTTTTCAGTTACCAGTATCTTTGAAAACATACAAATCACCTTGTAAAACTATCTTAGACAAATATAACATAAAGATATTGCTGTTTCTATGATTTTTAACCAGTATTTAAATATCCATAATACCATTAGGATTACTATTGTAAGAGAAACCTGATCTTCACCAGTCACCAGCTAGATTTGCATTTAATGTCACTCTATATCCTCAGGGCATTTCAGAGCTTACCGAAGGATGCTTAGAATTAGCAGAGGGACTTCCCTGGTGGCGCAGTAGTTAAGAATCTGCCTGCCAAGGCAGGGGACACGGGTTCAGTCCCTGGTCCAGGAAGATCGCACATGCCACAGACTAAGCCTGTGCACCACAATTACTGAGCCTGTGCTCTAGAGCCCATGAGCCACAACTGCTGAGCCTGCACACCACAACTACTGAAGCCCGTGCACCCTAGAGCCCGTACTCCGCAACTACTGAGCCCACATGCCGCAACTACTGAAGCCCACACACTCTAGGGCCCATGGGCCACAACTACTGAGCCTGCGTGCTGCAACTAGTGAAGGGCGCCAGCCTAGAGCCCATGCTCCGCAACAAGAGAAGCCACTGCAATGAGAAGCCCATGCACCACAACGAAGAGCAGCCCCCACTCACCACAACTAGAAAAAGCCGGAGTGCAGCAATGAAGACCCAACGCAGCCAAAAAAAAAAAAGATGAATTAGCATTAGCAGAAAGATTAATGCTAGAGCTTTAAGGTATAGAAAAACCATTCCTGAAATTCTGTTCTTAAATCAGTTTAAAGTAGGTGCTTTGTCCTCATGTATGGAAGTTTTGACCTCTATTCTATTCTCCATAATTTTTTTCTTTATTCTCTTAACTAGAGCCACAGGGGAAATAATTGAGATGTATTAAATTAATTCACCCTTTTATTTAAACTTAAGAAGCACCCACTACTTCACAGTTCTAGACTATTTATCAAAAGCCAGGATAAGAAACATAATATATCGAGTGAGGATTACTTTAAAAATGTATAGTCAGTCCATGAAGTCATCCATACATTTAAAGTATATTCTTAGATTACACCAGATCACCAGAAATCTGTGTACCTAGTAATTGTATTTGTACTTCAGAAAAAAATGCGTTTTGGGGGGGCCATTATCTTACGGCTAAAGTAATTATGAAAACAAACATCCTAAGGAACTAGCTCATTGAGGGATCAACCGTGACAATTTTTTGAGCTAAAATTGGCTAATTGTTATAAAATTAAAAACAAAACAAAACAATTTTTGGTTACTGAACACAATAGAAGCTTACTTATGTCTTCCATCTCAGTCTAGTTGGGCAGCCTTCTGTTTGGTTATTGAGAGACTCAAGGTCCTTCTATCCAGTGGCTTTCTCACTGTGAGAGCCTCAGAGCCCCCCACTGGATGCCCCCCCTCTGGACTAGAGAAGAGGGAGGGGGGAGAGCATGGGAGATCTCATGAAAAGTATGTTAGAGGCCATACCTGGATTAGATAAACCTTACTTCTTTCCATATTACTTCGGACAGAACTCAGTCAGATGGCTGTATCTAACTGCTGTGTAATATAGATAGCTGGGGTTCCGTTAAAGCATAGCATAGGCTTAGCGACAATGTTATTGAAGACGGTGTTCTTTATTAATTTCAGTATTTCTGAACTCCAGGAGAATTCTCACTGAGCAATTTGATGATGTTGACTTTTTAATGGACAATAGCTATTGTGTAAAGGACAAATCTCATTTGTCGTAATGTAGGTAGGTGTATAAGTCATTAGGGTAGGTTTGGATATACATTTTCTTCTATGATAAAGTTGTCTCACTTTCTTTGTTTATTCCCTTTACATAGCTGATAGATTTATTTTATATTTTATGCAATTGAATGAACTAATTGATGCTTGCTGTAATAAATCCATGAAAAGATAAAGAAATAAATGTATTTACAAATACACAGATAAATAAGTAGATGGATAGATAACTAGGTTAATGATGGAGAGATGAGACAAGGTACAGTCCTTATTATGAACAATACAATGTGCTAAGTGCTTAGGATGCAGAGATAAAAGACTTTTTTCTTTCTTGAAGAAAATTACAATTTGATGGGCAAGACATTAAAGTGAGGTATGTACAATGATAGTATAAACATAAGTGGCAGTAAGGGCATTAAACCCATATAAGCGTGAGGGAGGAGAGATGGAAGTTGATAGTCAATGGAAACTTCTTGAAACGGGAGTCTTGAAGAGTTAATTAATATGGAAATATTCCATGTTTCTGGGGAGTCATATACAAAGGCAATACAATATGAGAAAACGGTCCATGTCTGGGAAAATTCAGTAAAAGTTCAGTATGATGTAGGATCATGTGCAATTATTATAGGCCTTATATTTAATGCAAAATAAATGAGAATGCACTGCCTACAATGCAGTGGTATGTAATTGTCTAAAGCTTCTGATTCAGAAGGTAGGGCTTTGACATACTCATTTTTAGCCAACATCCCAGGTAATTCTAATGCAAATAATTAGATAAAACTTTTTGGAACACTGCTTGGTAATGAGAATCCTTTAAAAGTGTTGACCAGGCAGTAACAGGGGAAGATTTCTTGTGAAAATTATAAGCACTCTTGTAGTTGAGTGACAAAAATGGGGTAGAGCAAGTTGGTAGTAGGCAATAAAACAAGTTAAGAAGTTGTTGAGTAACTAGGTGAGAAATGATGAAAGTCTTAAGATTTAAGGTGCTACTGGGAGTGGACAAAAGGTGTGGGAAAAGATACAGAAGAATCAACTGGACGGTACAAAAGCTATCACTCTTGTATACTAAATTCCTTGCATAATTTAAATAATTTAGTCCTCACATACCCATAGTGAGCATATGTTATCTCTTTTTACGGATACAGAAAATTTCAATGACAGTTTAAATAACTTGCCTAATGTTACATCGCAAGGAGTAAGTCACACAGGATTCCAGCCTGCACCAACTTCAGGGCTCATTATTGTCAAACCCTGGGATGCACTGCCTCTTTTGTGAATCGGAGAATGTGAACTCCACTTTGGAAAAGTTTGCCTGAAAAAGGAGAGAGAGAGGCTTATAACTGAGTGAAATTTATAGTCTGGGGAGCTACTTCTGTGGTTGTTGCTGTGATTTTTAAGAGGGAGTCGATTTAAGAGTGTTTATTTGCTGAGGGCAATATATTGGTAGAGATGGAGACAAGGAAGAGTGGAGAAATTTATAGGACACGGTCATGGAGAAGTGGGAGGGGATGGCATTTGAAACAGTCAGGAAACAGGCTGTGAAGAATAAGACAGATGTGTTCTCTTCTGGGTCAGAAGAGCAAGATGTAAGTAAGGATGTATATAAAGGAACAAAATACCGAAATTGGGGGAAGGGACAGAATCATGGGGAAGGCAGCTGACTTTCCTGATAATCTCCGTTCTTGTGACATAATCATGTTTGAAATGAGAGATCTTAGCATCTAAGCTATGTAGGAAAAAGGATGAATTTCATACAAGGTTAGGAAGGGGATAAACATGGCAGTGAATATGTAGAGTCTTCATGAGGTCAAAGAAAAATCACATTAGATGTACCTGATAGAGAGCTGCAGACAATGATTAAGATGGATACAAAAGTTCGAAGACTGGGCTATAGATTCAGGTGAATGAAGTTTTTCCTTGAGTTGAACCAACAAAGATTTGAAGGCCCAGAGAAAATCACCAGTGAAAGGAAGGCATTGAAAATAAATATTGTGGCAAATACAGAAACCTTTTTAATAGAAACTGATCATAGATAGCTTACTCTCTATATAATAAATCATTCTAAACTGAACTTTATATTAGGAATGACAAATCGGAAGCAGAAGTGCTATTCTCTTATAGTGAAGTATTCCTTATCAATCTTAGTGCTCATTAATTTTAAAAAAAGAGGACAGCTTCACATCCCATTTTAACTCAGCACTCTAGGCAGCCACATTAGTTATTGCATTACCTTAAATCTATTTACTATACTTGATATATGGTAAATAGCTTACATTGACAATTTTATACTAACAGTGCTAATCATTTTGACTTCACTGGCCTCTGGTCTCTAAGCAGTGATATTAATATGAAATACTTTTGCTGCTGAAAGTATTTTTGAGGTTCCAGACTGCAAGAGAAAGAACTGTTTCCGGTTTCTGATGAAGGATTAAAAATGCTCTTTTATGGGCTGAGTCAGTAGTACCCTCTTCCCTCTCTCACATGGGCTTGCTAATTTTTTTCCCCTTAGGGAAATGTGTTGGTGAATACATCCCCTTTGATAAAAAGAAACAAATGATACAACATTTTAAAATCTCTCTGTCCATAACCCATGATTGAAAATATCAAATAAATCTAGATAAGGAAGAAGAGAGATACATTCATACACACATGAAAAGCCCCACATTTTAATCAGGATTTAATCATTTAAAAAATTGTCAGTGTTCAACTTTGGACAAGTTAGACTTTTTAATGAAATAATCTCATATAAATTAGTTCCTTTAGCTTTTTCCTTTGACCCTAAGTTGTTCAAGCCGAGAGGAACTGGCAGAATTCCTCTTCTGTCATTGAACTCTGTGAGAACATAGATGTTTGGTAGTTCACACAGTTCACAGACTTTTGATCTCAATACGTGAAAAACAGAGGATAGCAAGTCTGGAATTCCTAATAGAAATTAAGATAGCATTCTCAGAGATAAGGGCATCTTTGGATATATTTTTAAATAGTGTGTTAAAGACTAGTGCTTTCGAGTATAAACCAATGCTTTTGAGTATTCCTTGTGTGATATTTCTTCCACTTCTCCCATAATAATCATCTTCACTACTTCATTCCCATTATCATATCAGACTGTACAAGGTTTTTCTTTTTTTTCAAAATAAGATCATATATGTAATATATCCACATATCAGACTAATTGGTGACAAGTTCTACCAGTGCAATATGACAGTATCACTCTTTGATGGAACTGTAGTATCTACTCAGGGTATAGTCATTTGCCAATGGGGCTATTTCTCTGTGTCGTGGTGATAAGACTAGTGCAAACATGGTCATTTACCTGCATTTGCTTCTTCATCACTGCGTAGACCAGGTATTCACTGGTCTGTGGTGAAATTAGAAAAATAAGAACGATACGAGGCATTTAAAATTAAGTTACATGTATTCGTTGAAATTACTAAATATACGCTATGTATGTATACATATAAATATATATTCTCATATACTCTTATACAGTGTATATGTTATGTTACTTTTGGTGCAAAAATGCCCCTCTTTTAGGGTAAGCGTATATTGTAAGACGAAAGCTCAGTTTTGCTTCCCGTGTTCTCATTTGACAACCTCTCCCCACATACACATGCACACACACTCACAAAGCCAAGCACAGTGGCGGTTCCCTCTTCCACCCTTGCCAATTTAAAAAATAATTTTAACTAGTCCTTGAAACGAAAATCTGAGCATTTTGCCATTATGATTAAGAAGGGCAACCAAGTCCAAGTTTTACCTAAAATTATTAAGCCATGTCTTACTAGGGTTCTCTTTGGTCAATTCTTTTATGAGGTCATTTAGAAATAGGTTGTGATTAAACAACAGTATATCAGCAGCTTTTGAGCATTTTAAAGTGTGGAAATCCAGAGCTTGAACTATCCAACAATGGTGACTATATCTAGGAAAATAAATATACAAGAAAACAAGGATCTTCAGGAGGTCCTTTACATGACGACGTGATAATGATTCACTTATGCTTTATGGCCATGCATGTAATTAGGCAAAAACAAAAATTCCCAGCATAGTCATTATTAAAACTTCTCATTCATGTTAAGTTCAAATATATGTTAAGTAAAATTGAGATTTGTGTATTATTCTGATCTCAGAAGCAAAAATAAGATGTCACAATTTTTCACTCTTTTATATTTTATATTAAAAGTTATATACTTCTTACTTGAGTTTTGATGGTTTGAGAAGTGTTCCAGGTCATCTGTTACTTCTTAACTCTACTCAGGTCATGTGATTAGATAATAGACTACCTTCTCTCTTCCATATTCCACATCCATGAACAATTGTCAACCTAAGTGAGCCCTGTTTCTTCCAGTCTCATTAACGGAAATGATTGGTTCTGCATTTTCATGTATATTTGAACCTGACTTCTGGTGACTTTCAGCCTGAGTTCTTATGGGCACCATTTTCAACATTCTCACAGCAAAAGAATATTATCAATTCCACCTTTAATGTACGTAGCACTAGAGATCATCTTTTATTTTCTTTCAGTACTGGATAATACACATGTTAGTTGAAATCAGTCTGTAGCATCCACTGCAACTTGCAGGAGGAAGGATCTCATTAAACATCCACCTAAGAAAACAAATCTTCCTGGTTCTTTTCCTTACTCTCATAGGAAATCACAAGTTAGCAGATACATGTTACAAAGCAGTGCAATCATTCACATTCTTTTAAATTTCTCTTTATTTAACTAGATGATACCATATTGTCAAAGTGTTATTTGTTGAAGAACATTGGCTATTTTAAGAATTTATATAAGATCAATTTGAGTTATTTGAACTATCATTTTTGGGTAAATTAAAGATGAGAGAGATTACTAGTGGTTTTTAATACATAGATACATACATGGGTACAGGGGTCTGGGGCTCCCAGTGTGATTGGAAACGGGTGGGGATTAGCAGAGAAATCCCTCTTTATTCAACAATGTCTATGTGGGTACTTAGGGTGGGAATGTGGACAGCAGAGATTAGTTGATTTGTCTTGATCTTGTATGCTTCTGTGCTTACTGAGCTGGAAGGTTTCTTTGTGTGCTTGAGGGAGACTCAAGGAGATTATGGGGGGCTGATACACTTGAAGTTATTATTAATATATTCTTGTTAAATACAGAATCACTGAGCATTTTTATCCTTGCTTAATGACTGTGTTGTTAGCTTATTTATCTCTTGTAATGTCTGTTCCATACAGAAGAAGAAACGGGTTTACATACAGAAGAAGAAACGGGTTTACTTTGAATGATAACCTTTGCTTCCTCAAAGCACAGTGATTACTTGGGCACATTTATATCACACTATACTTAAAAGTTTTGTCCTCTAGTTAAATGAGACTTTGAAACCTAACTGTCTTTTTAAATGATACGTTGGAATTTCCAGTCATGTATTTTCATCCCGCCTACTCCTCAGATAAAGGAAAAGCTTCTATTTTCACTATCTTGACAGAAGTATTTCCTTGGCTAACAGCTGTAATCCATGCATTCTTGTACAAACACCAGTTTATTAATTTAGAATCAGGTATTTCCGTATTGGGATACTGAAATTAGAGTCTGAGCTGCATTTTACATTTGCATGTGAACTCTATACAATTTCTGCAGAAGTCCAGGCCCAGAAAAACCTGGGGTTTTCAAGCAATTCTCACACCAAAAAATATTTTAAACAGAGATGTATTCAAAGTTTTTAAGTTGATCTGTACCTTTTATGCCTAGTTTCTCAATCAAAGGCAAAAATACAGTCCCTTACTGTCAACTTCTGCTTCCAAAACTCCTTTACTTACAATGGTCTGTGCTCCCCAGGAAGCTCTGTTCCTTAGAAAACAAACTACAAACAAACAATTTCAGTCTTGCCTCAACAGAAACCTATCTCTATTCCTAAGGTTTCTAGGTTCTTGTCAGCTACTTATTATTCTAGATCTTCATGTTTTCAGGCTAGAAGACAGCATTCATATTCCCCCAACCCAAGTGTATTCCTCGATTTTTACTTTTTCTCTCTCATTCAAATCAAACAAAACAGCAACAACATAAACACTGAAACTCCTTTGGCACGGAACGATTTATGTAGGGCCCTATTAGTCATCATTTAAAACATTTAAAACATGCTCGTGATTTAAAAACATTATTTGCTACTAAAAGGCTATAATGAGAGAAAGCATATACACTGTACCCCTCAGTCCTACTCTGCCCAAATTAACCCATTTTAGATTTTATTTCTGTTAGTTGGCCATATCTTTGTTATATATATTTAGTGGTCTAGTGGTTTAAAATAAAAAGCCAAAAGATAGTTATTGAAATTTTTCTTAAGGCAGGGAGGGGTGGGGGGTCTGCTGACTGCGTGGGACTTGGCTGATCTTGGCTGAGCTCACTCATATATTTATGTTTAGTTGTCTAGGTCAGCTTGGGGCATGCTGGTCTAGTAGGGTCTCAGGTAGTATGGTTGACTCAACTACCCTTCACAGGTTTCCCACATACACAAGTCTCTCACAGTTCTCCAGCAGACTAACCCTGTTCTCTTGACATGGTCTCAGGGCAATTTATAGAACCCAAAGGAAAGCTAATGTGCAAGCACTCTTTCAAATCCCTGCTTTCATCAACTTTACTGTTATCCCACTGTTCAAAACAAGTCACATGGCAAAGGGAAGACTCTTCTTGAGAGGATATCACCAAAGGGAATGGATGCAGGGAAGCCACTGATTAAGTCCATAGATGAAATCAAGCTGGCTTCCTCTTTGGAATATGAGAAGCCTTTCTCAACTAGGTCCCTAGTCAAAGATATTAAATTTTCTTAGTCACTGTGTATATGAAAAATCTATTCTGTCCTTACATAGTTTAAAAGTTTTGCTATCTTATGGAATTCTAGGTTGGAAGTCATATTTTAGTTATTAATATAAATTGTCCTTTCATTGTAATTTTATTGTCCTTTGGGGTATAATATTATTATTGGGAAGCTCAATGTCATTCTTCCTTATTCTTTTATTTGTGCTCTATTTTAATAATCTTTGGAAGATTTAAAAATATTTATTTATTGCTTATTCCTTTTCCCTTTATCCTAGACAAATTTGAAAGCTGTGCCATAACACTGATAATTCCATGTTTTTCCGAGCACCCCATGGGCTCTTTTATTATGTTGACTAATGCTCTTCAATTCTGGGGGAATTTCCTGTATTGTGTCTTTGATAATTTCTCTTCCTCTGTTTACTCTGGTCTCTCTTTCTGGAAGTTTCAATTACTTGGATGTTAGACTTCCTGAATTATTCATTTAAGTCTTTTATCTTATTTTGGACATATGTAATCTCTCTGGCAATTCCCATTAACTTATGTTACATATATGGACCTCCAGTTAATCCCTTTTGTTATAGGCTTGCTCCTCAGCGTCACTCCCTCACAAGCCTAAACTCTAAGCCTAAATTCTGTTTTGTGCTGTCAGAAGTTAAATTCCAATATTCTGGCCTTAGACTAGAAATTTTGTGATCTCTCTCTTATACTAACTTCCAAATATTTCACCATCACTTCTTCATTCACACTTTCGGCCGTAAAACAGTCCTTCGTCTGCTATGTGTCTTTCAAAATATCCTATATTCTGTTGTATTCTCTCTCAATATTATTGACCTTTAAGACTTTAAAAAAAACTCCTGTACAATCAGTTCAGTGGTGGCTAAGGAGTTAAATGAATGGGGCAAGTTTGACATCTTGAAACCTAAGCCCATTAACAATGGACTTGTTTATAATATTCAAATTATTGCTCTCTTGCCGTTAATCCAGCTTCCTGTTGGGAATTGCTCTATGACTGTTCTACCTCTGCTTTGGATCAGTATTCTCCCGAATTAAGTCACCATCCTTCCTATGATACCTATAAAATCTCAAGACATATTCTGGTATCTGGGAGGAAAAAGATTTTATGTAGCACCTAGAACAGTAGCCACACACAAAGATGGGTAAGGTACTGACAGATACTTAGACTAACTCCAGAAAAGTAAACTAGCCACAGACATTCAAAATTTATATCTCTCTGTTTATTTTTTTTTCTATTTTTAAAGATATCTATAATAAGACAGGTCAGATTGAGCACCTAGAAAAAAGTAAGCAAAGCTCAGAGACTGGGATGAGGAAAAAGTCAATAGTATTCAACATAGGATAAAAAGTCATTTTTTAGAGGAATAAGAGGTAAGAAAAAGACAATATTATGGCACTGAGGTGCTGAAGTTGAGTTCAAGACTCTACATAGGATTTCTGATAATAAATACAAATTCTAGACAGAATAGGACAAGGGCAAAAAACAAAATAGAAGCCTAGACAAGGGTAGTGGTGACTAATGATTTTTAAAATGGGCATTTTGGGGGGACATTATATACTTGGAGTAAATGGCATCAAATGAAACTCAAGAAGCAGAATGGGAGACTACCATTTATTCCAAAGACTGTGTTTCCTGAGTCTATGAGGGTGACTTAATGCTATCATTGAAGATATTGGTAAAGATTAGAGAGTGTGGCTATTTGCAAATACATCACAGTAAGGATTGGTCCAGGAATAATGTAGTATGACCATAGTGAGAGTGAAGGGGCATTAATAATTTCAGCCTTTAGTAGAAAAAAGAAGATGGTAACTAACAATTTCAGCGAAAGCTGTTTTTTCTTGTTATGTTCTGTGCATTCTTAATTGCCCAATATGGTCCTTAAGCCTTGAACTTCTAGAGTCACTTTTAAACATTTCCTCTTCTTCTTTCCCAATTTAAAATCAGCTGATAAATCAATTCTTTGACTACAATGTAACTTGTTTTTGTAAATTTAAGTTGTCATTATTTCAGTTAGATTATTCCAATCGTCCCTTAAATACGTTTCTTTTCCACACTGTTTCATTCAGCCCACCTGTAGGACCCCAGAATGGCATTTTTGAAGCATAATTCTGATCGTTAACTTTTCCGCTCCAAAACTTTTGAATGCATAGAAATTCATCTAGTATTATTGAGTATTATTTAAGTTTTTCCTTGTAATCTGATCTGAACCTCCTGTCCTTCAAATACTATTTTCTAAGGCACTCATGTTGTCTCATCGTTCTTTAACGCACACTGTACATTGTCAGTTCTGTTCTTGTGTGCGCACCGCTGTCTCTAAAAAGAATATCTCTTCCATCTCTGCCCATGGGCATCTTATCCAAACGTCCATCTCCTGATTCTCTAGGTCATAATTAATTTTTTCCCCTTCCCTGATTTCATTGCATTTGTTTTGTTCCTCCACATTAGATTTCATTATGATACCACGTTCAGTCCAACGTATTGATGCACCTCTGTATCTCCCCATAACTTTCTTAGGAACAAAAGCAGTCTCTTTTTTATCTTTATATTCATTTTATTTTCTTGTTCAATGTCTTATACGTGGTTGTTGCTTAATAACTGTTAGATTAAATCTGATGAGCTCCTTCTTTGTGCTGTCCTGCAACATTTACTAATTTTGGAATCCATGTGAAATTTACCATCTTTCAGGCCTTTATTTTTGTGATTCCCACAAAGAAAGTTTATGATGTATGTTGTGACCCTTAATGTTTATTAATTTAGCTAGTATCCTAAAATTAAGTGTTTTTATTTTGTTCTGCTCACTTATGTATTTGCAGTTTGTTACAAATCAGAAAATGGACTTGATTTAGGCATGCATATATTAACACTTAGACTGCATATGTGACAGGAAAATTATGTTAGCTTCATGCAGGGAGGTCATCTCAGTGCTAAACATAGTCGAATACAGGTTAGTGTATTTGATAGGAAATATATAGCTCTCTTTTATGAAGACAATAAATAGCAAGTTAGACTAATTCATTTGTGTTCTGGAGTCAGTTCAATGTCAGGGTGCTGACAGATTCTTACTGCCAAAGTATACCTTACGCACAGAAACAATCCTCAGACCCAGTATTCCTTGAACACTCTGTCACTGAGTGTTTTACTAGTAATATTAGATAATTTTAGAAAGTCAGTTATAGCCTTATAAACACAGAATGTGAAACTGGAAAGTTCTCAAGGAAGTAAGTCTGAGGATGGTGACCTTCAATAGCACACATAGTAAGTTAAAATAATCAAATGAAACCGGTCATTCTAGGAAGACACAAACAAGATAAAGGCTAGGGAAGTTTATAGAAACAATAATCCATGTGAAATACTAAATTTATAAAAACAAATAAAAATCCAAATGAGAAAAATCCCATCTTCCATGGGAAATCTCAAAATATGATGAATACATTTATTTACAACACAATTAAACATTACCTGGAATAGAGGAGGAAGTGAAATTAACCACAGCAAGGTATAAAAGAAAGTGGACCCTTATTCACAGAAATCATCTTTCAGTATTTTTAAAACTTATTCTAAAACTTTGGTACTACTCTAATTTCAGACATGGAGAGAAAAATGAGAGATTTATGTGCCTTTTACTGAGTCATTTTTACTCATGTTCAGCCTTGACATTGTTCTTTTCTTTCAACTGCATGGGTGTATCTTGGGATGAATAAATAATTTGCAAATATATGAGTCAACAAAGAAAGAAATGCAGACTTTCAGACTGATAATGGAAATTACAGGGGTTATAAAATATCATGTAATGTGTTGCCATTAAGATGCAAGGAATACGGGAAGTTATAAATAACCCACATAATTTTTTAAAGGACTGCTTTTTAAATATTCTTTGTGGAGGAATAACTGATAAAAGTTCAGCCATTTTTCATGTGAAATCATTCTTCTAATAAGCAACTTGCTAAAGTGAAAAATCAGAAATGGACCCGATGGCATCGTTTCATTCAGTACTTCCGAATGAAATGTCATATCCTGTCTGCAGACTCATATGTGAGTGAAATGTTGACTAGCTTTTAGTGTACAGGTGTTACACCACAAAAATGTAAAAGTCTATGAAAATAATGCTTGTATTATGGAATGAAAAGAAACTGCAAAGGTAGGAAATATATGATATTGCCAACTTGTGTGACCTTTACAATTTAGAAAGTATTTTCAAGTGCATTATTCAATTTAATTCTCCTAAGGACTCTGTAATCTGGCCATACTTAGTCCTCTTCTACTGATAGAGATGCCTAACATCATTAAATGACTTGCCTAAAGTCTCACAGATTGTTAGATCTTTTGATTTTAAAGTCATGTGGTAGAGAAATGATAAATCTAGGAAAAGGCAAAGAAAAAAGTATGTGGAGTGAGTAGTATTTGCTGTTTGCAAGAATGGTTTAGGGCTTACACTTATTAAGTGACTTTACTTGCTATACTTAACTTTAGATAGAAAGGAACAAGGTGTCAGAGAACAAAATAGAAAAACTCGATCAAAAGAGCCTTGTACTAATCCTCAGGTTGACAAAAACAATTTAATATTATTCCTGATTATAAATTAGTTATGTAATGGTCTGCAAGTAAAAGGGACCAACTTATTCAAATCCCATGTTCAGCCAGTGAGAAAGCTGAGGCAAACCAGGTCTTCTCACTTTTCCTGAAAGCTGAAGGTGATGGGGAGTAAGGCTGATACGCAGGATGAGTTTGCAGTAGGGAGGGCATGGGTAACAGTAGTTTATTTAGCCCATACTTACTAAATCATCCAACAAATACCTCACGAACGTCACCTTGGTGAGAGAGAATTTGTAAGTCAAAGAGGATATGCACAGCCTATTTTAATGGCAAAAACATGATCCTAGCAGGATCTTGAAATACTAGATCCTAACATCAACATTGGTGTACCATTTGTGTACTAATATATTTATAACAGCTTTTAAATGGCTAAAACCTAACAAGTGATTTTGAAGTGGAAGAGTTATTCAGAGGAAGTAGTATGCTGGAAATTGGTTATACAGCACAAGGAAATACTCTCTGATCCACTAGTCACTCCATTTATTTCATTTCAGGGAAATACTTGTCAAAACACTTTCTCTGTAGATAAAGATCACTGATAATTGTGTATTTTCTAAATATGTAAATGAACTAAGCCTCTCAAATAATTCCTCCGCCTAGAATCAGCTTTCTTTATCTGTCTCTCTGACTGAATTTTCTGCAGTTATCTACTACTTGCAAGAATAGTTTAGCTCTGAAAATAAAATCCACTAAATGTAATAATTTTTTGAGCCTCTCTTCCATTAAAACGATTTCATTTGTGTTAAGCCAGTTTTTAAAAAACATATTTGGTTTTGTTTCTACTTGTCTTTTCATGAGAAAAACGGATCTTTCAAATCTACTTAAAAACTTGGCCTACCAATATATATTTACCTATGCAAGCCTGCATGCATGTGAAAAAGCAGGCATTTAAAATGATTTCATTTTCATTATCAATATGTCTAAAAATATGAATTTTTCAAAGAAGAGTACCCACCCATTGGTTTTTTTTCCCTAAGTCATGCTAATGAACACCTCGGAAAAATCCAGAAGCATACATATTTTTTGACACAAGATGCTCCTATATTACAAAAATATTTTAACAGTGCAAAAATTCACTTTTTTCCTCAAAAATCTTTGAGCAAAATAACATTCCCAGAAGATGAGCCATTTTATATTGTGGTTGAAAGGATCACTGCCTCATAGCTGAAAGACAGTGAAACTATTCTGTTACTTTTCAGCTATCATATTCAGATTCTTTGGTTTGGAGCAGAGCTGCTATGTTCCAGCCTAGAAGATTATTTTATCCAGAAAGGCTATTGCCCAAATATTTTTTACCCTCATTTAATGGAAGTGTTTTTATTTTCAGCTAAATATATGTTCCTGTTAAAAGTGTGGAAAACAAAGAAAAGTACAATGAAGAAAGCATACATCATGTGTATCTACTCATTTTAATTTTGGTGTCTGTTTACCTGCTTTCTCTGTCTCTTTTCCTTTTTCTTGCTGTCTTTCCCTCTCTCTTTCCTTTCTATATGTCTATTGCCTCATCCCTCTTTCTGTGTGTTTTAAAGAAAAATGAGATATTACACAGTTGTGTAACCTGCTTTGTAATAGTTAATGCTGAATCATGCATTTTTTCATGCCAATGAAAACAGATACCCATCATTATTTTAAAGGGTAGCATATTTTATTGCATGAATATTTATTTTTTCTGTGTATTTAATTAATCCTACCTTGAAGTACTCTTATTTTGTTTCTGCTTTTTCTTCAAATGATAAACAGAGTAAAGAACATTGCACAGCTGTTAATTTTCTAACTGTGAATTTTAACAATATAATACCTGGTAAAATGGTATGCATGTTTTTAAGCTTTTGACCTATTTTACCGTATTGACATTTAGAAAGTGTATGTCAGTTCTACATTCCTATCAACAAGCTAGGAAAACACCTTACAGTCCCCTTTTTACCTGTTCTTAGTCTCAAAATTCTGCCATTTGTAATGATAAATAATGCTTTCTTATAGTAACTTTAACGTTTACCTTTGGTTCATAATTAGGTTGAGGATATTTTTCTATCTTTTTGCTTATTTGTATTCTAGATTTTATGAAACACTTGTTCATATCTTGAATTTATTTTTATTTTAACCGACTTGTCATGGATTTTGTATATTAAAGATGCTCACACTTCGAGGTCTTACTTGTTTCAAATTCTCCTTCTCGACATTGTCTGTTTTTAAATCTTGATTATGACATTTTAGCCATTTGCATTTAGTTCTGTATGCTCAAATTCCTTTTAATCTTTATATTTTCTAATATTGCTATACTTTTGAAACGCATTTGGTACAGTCTAATAGATGGTTTTCTATGTTACCTTGAAGGCTGGTGGTGAGTTACTAAGGAATAGCAACTGTTGACAGCTGCTCTACTAACCTGACTAATCCCAGAATGTTGCACAGCCTGAAAATATTTTATTGATGGGGCCCAAGTAAATGATGTATTTGCTTTTACTCTTATAGCACATACATTTCCCACAACATCCCCTGATATCGGTTACTATTATCATTCCTATCTTACATCTGGGGGAACTAGGACCTGAGAGGTGAAGACATTTTACTAAATTGACATGGTAGAAATTGGCAGAGCTGAGCTTTGAACCCAATCTGTCCTATTTCAGAGTTCACACATTTAACCCCTTCACCATTACTGCTTCTTGAGTGAGTCTTGGCACTCTTTTTAATGAGCTTCCGGGTAGGTCCCCTGTATGACTGTGTGGCCAAGATGCAGTCCCATTTGGAAGCTCAAACTGTTTATTTTAAGCTTCACTCACACGAACCTCATTTATGACCTTTTCCTGCAGAGAATGATTGCATTTTAAAGCTGCCCTAAGTTCTAAGTTTCTAGCTTCTGTGATAGACTCACTTTAAGCCTGTTGTCTGTTCTTAGACCACAGGGAATTGCCACAAGGAAATTTTCTTGGAGCTCCCTAGTGTAGGTATTCTAAATGCTGGCTTTAAATAGAATAGCGTTCTTTGATACATTCAAATTATTTATGTAGAAAGGTTGCTTTCCCCCCAAAACTTTAACTTTATTACAAATCGTATTGTGCCTTTCAATGAAACAGGATTAATTAATTAATGATTGTGAGCAAGCCTTGGGTATGTTTATCATTGCTTTGCTTCTGCTTCTTTCAGATATGGCATTTTTACAGACTTCAAAGATATCTCTGTGCTGATAACCCAGGAACATGTCACAAAACGTTATGGCTGGAATTCACTGATTTTCTTCATTGCTGGCTGCTTTAGAAAATTCTTTTTTAACAGCTTCAATATTCCCAAGGAATATAGACTATTTGGAAGAGGTATTTAATTAAGGCATGTACATAAAAGAAGTAAGATAACAAGAAAAGAGCCCCGAATATAAAGTCAGAGACCGAGGTAACATTTTAGTTTTCTCACTTCAAAACTCTGTCATTTCAGATGTTAAGCTTTCGAATCTCGGTTTCCTCAGCTGTAAAATGTAAATAATAAAATATGCCACTTATACGTGGCATAGATATTGAGATAATTGGAATGGAAATGAAGAAATGAAGTAATACGGTAAGTGACTATAATTCATTAATAGCACCCTGTAAAAATATGAGTTGCTACATGTGATTTAATATAGACTCAGAAATAAAAATCACAGCAATACCAGACAGTGTATATAGGTAATGACAAAGCATATACTCATAAGTGTAATGAATTATTTTTCATTTAAACTTTAAAAGAACAAATATCCAGTATTACTCTTGTTATTGTAATTCTATATAGCCAATTTGGTGTAGATTATTAAAAAAAGATAGAGTCAGTCTCTGTTTGATGAGCAAATATTTGCCATTATACAGCAAACCATTCTTAAATGTTTTTATTTTGCAACTTCTTGTTAAAATTAGGTAAGTTAAAATTTGTATGTGTGTGTATGTTTGTGTGTGTTTTATATGCGTCACTGAAATTAGGTTTAAGTTGTAATTTATGTGTGTGTTAAATAATTTGTCTATTTGTTTCTTCTTCCTTATGTGTTTTTTATGGATTTCATTGGTTTTGGAGGAAATAATATATTCTGAGTGAATTCAGTGATTTGGAATTAAGATTTATTTACAGAAATCATTGCGTTTCATAAAAAAATGTTTCTAAAGTGGTTGCTAATCATTCTCAGAGACAAAAAGCCTTGTCCTTTTAATACCAGGAATGGCTTGCCATGTTTTGCTCTGAATGCAACACCTGGGGAACGTCATCTGAGGGTGACTTTGGTTATGGTGCTTTTTAAGACTGCCTTTAATTGCTTTTGCATTGAGCTGTATTCATGAGTGTGCATTCGTCAAAGAATGAAGAGCAATGTGACATTTTCAAGTTTTACTAAGTCAACTAGCATCCGTTGCCATAGTACTCAGAAATGAGGAGACCAGAAAAAGGCAGAGCTGGTTTTCATTATGTGTTGAAAGATGTCAGCAGGATTAAAGTGTCAGAGCAAAAAGAAGAAGAAGAAAAAAAAACAGATGAAGAGAAAGTGAATTACTTTGCAAATGGTTATTAATGAATATGAAAAGCAAATGTAACAGCCAACATTTTGGGGAAGGCAACAAGCTACGTAAAAGATGTACTAAAGGAAGGGGTGACTTTATTATTTTCAAAAAGCATAGAAGGTGTCTGAACTTGTCCCTTCCTTTGTGAAGAGGAAAGTAATCTTTATACACCTAATGTCTCCTAATTTGGGAAGACTCTCCTCTATTAGGAAATGAATCAGGCTGGTTTCTGCCTTGGATTAAAAAAAAAAAGATGTCTGAGAATAATTTTGTGCCCTTAAAATATCCTTTGAGTGAAATTAATATTCAAGCATGTTAGGCCTGAATAGGCCTGAAACTTTGTAAATATGTATAACATTTGAAAATAAAAATCCAACCTTTTTTAAATATGGTGGCCTCATAATCTGTCCTTATAATTCCTTGATTTCCCAGTGTCTATACATTTTGATAATGATACAATATTTGTGGTATACAGGCCCCACATTTTGGTGTCATCATTATTCCAATCTCTCCTTCTTTTGATATCAAGGTTTCTAGAATTTCCTTCCCTGATCTCTACTTACTATTCTGAGGTCTGTCATTTTCTCATAAGTTGAATTTTATCCTCAGTCAGTCAACATCCCAGAGACTTGACCTCCTTCCATACTTCTGCTTGACTCCAGAATCTCCATGGTCTCGACTTTCTGTCATAACTGCCATTTAATCCCCCAACCCTCTTCCTGATCTCTGAGCACTGTTGGAGAAAGCTAATAAAAGAGGTTGATTGGATACACTACAAATCCAAGCTACCAAATCCCAGGTAGGTCTGCATCACTGCTGAGAAAACTGGGATTTCCCAATTTCAGTATTTTCTTTTTCAAGTCTCTTTAACTTTAGCCTAAGCTCCCATACACATTTTGAAATTATTCTATTCTCCTACTCTGTATTTATGATTAATGGTAAATGAGTATCCTTCAACTTCCTGTTTCACATAAAAATGTACCTTGGCTGTCACTCACTTTTTTTCATTTTCCATCTCTCTCAATGAACACCAGACCCTTCACCCAGGCTCTTGATCTCATCATCTTTGTATTCCAGATTGGAACTAGGAATCATGATGGGTTGGATAGGACCCTAGTCTAACAGTAATGCAAGCCTTAGGGAAGTCCTCCATAGTTGATGGGTGTAGAGAATCCATTCAACATTATTATAAGACTTTCTTCAGGAAATATTAGCCATTTAAAATCTTCCCTTTAATATCATGGTTCTGATTAGAACCAGAGACTAATAGGTTCTAAAGCCAAGCATTTTTAGTAAAGATTAAGTTAAAAATAAATAAACAAACAGACCTCTCATTGGCACTACTTTGAATGGTGCTCCTATATCTTTTGTCTTTTATAATTAATAAGAGTCTGCAACTAGTAGCTCGTATGAATTGTTACACTGCTTTACTGAAATAATACATCAATTAGAACGTTGTTCACAAAAAACTCTCATGATAGACATATCCTTAATTTTTTTTTCTACAGAAAAATTGAAATTGAGAAAAGGATTTCCCTAGACCACGGCGGGGGGGGGGGGCGGGGAATGTGTCCCCAAATAGATTAAAATAAACTTACATCTTGTCATTTAGTGTTAGTGAAGCATATTGTTGCTAATAAAAATTTTCAAATGCAGCAAATATGGTTATGAAATAATACAGCCGTGTCAACATTAAGGTAAGAGGACCTCCGTGATGGAAATGTCAGACTCAGATGAAACGGTGACTCAGAAGGCAGAAATTCCAAAAATGGACTCCTAGCAAATTTTGCCAAACTGCCTGAGGCACTTCCCCATCTGTATGTGTAACATGCATTCAGCTATTGTAAAGTTTCTCTAACAGTCCTGGGAAGTGCTATGACAGTAACAAGGAAGATTGATAGCAGATTCCATGGCTCTTTGTTACTCACATTAAAGAACTCTGCTTTGTACTCTGTCGTGTTGTGTCTGGAAATATATATGCCCACCACACCATATTGAAAACTTTTATCCTATTACCCATCTGCTGCCAGTAAATGATCTGTTTAAATGCAAAAATGGGTGATGGGAGTGTGAAACTCAAAGAACTGCCAAGCACACCATTTTTCTAGACCTCGTTCTTCCAATCACCTTTTGAGAAATGAAAGAACCCTAATGCATACCACATTTTGAAATGTTTCCTTAGGGGATTTAAATCGTACTTCATGTAACTTTAGTTATATGATAATGACAAACATGTCTTCAAACATTAGAGTTGGTAATTTTAAATACATAGATTTGGCATAGCGACTGTTATTTGTATGATGAAACTCAGAATGCAAAGTTTATGAAAACATGTTTCCTTCCATTTAGCTGGCGGATTTTCTCATACTGGTTCATCAGTTCCCAACATCTACAGTCAGTTAAATAAAAAGCCCTTAAGCGTTGCAGCAAGAAGAACAACGAGTGGTGAGTACATTTCATCAGTTGGAGAGATAAAAGTTATTTCTTCAATTACTTGGGGCCATCTGCAGGTTATAAAGAGGAGTGTGAAAAGAGTTAACCATCTCTTTTCTCTTTTTTTTTGATTAATTAATTTACTTATTGGCTGTGTTGGGTCTTCGTTGCTGTGCGCGGGCTTTCTCTAGTTGCGGCGAGAGGGGACAACTCTTCATCGCGGTTCGCGGGCCTTTCACTATTGCGCCCTCTCTTGTTGTGGAGCGCAGGCTCCAGACGCGCAGGCTCAGTAGTTGTAGCTCACGGGCCCAGTTGCTCCGTGGCATGCAGGATCTTCCCAGACCAGGGCTCGAACCCATGTCTCCTGCATTGGCAGGCGGATTCTCAACCACTGCGCCACCAGGAAGCCCCTCTTTTCTCTTTTAATTGCATTCATGGATTCATTTCTGAGTATTCTAATCAGTTTTGCTCTGGTGTCAGAATTTAAGAGCAATGCCAAACTTATTTTCCCAAATAAAGAGATTACTTAGGTAACATTTTTTTCAGTGCTTCTGGAAATAATAAATAATAGTAAAATAATTCTATAACAAAGGTTCAATTAGTCACACCAGTAAGTTGTTCATCAGAAATATTTTGAAAAGACTAGACTGTATCCAAATTGGAGACAAAGTTATTCAGTTTAATAGAACAGTTGCCGTTTGCTCACATGGTGGATGACCAGTTGGAACCGGTAAATAGTATAACACAATTGTCAAGTGCAAGGTATCAACAGGCAAAGTGTCTGGGTCAAATCCTGGCTGTATCACTTAACAGCCATGTGATCTTGGGCCAGTTTCTTTATCTGTAAAATGATGCTAAAAGCTATACCTGACTCTTAAGATTGTTGTAAATATTACATTCACAAATCAGAAGGACTTTACTACCATACATCTACCACCCCGTTGTTTAAAAATTTCATGAATAAAACTGTACAGCTCTCTAGATAAGTCACGAATAAGTCTTAAGAATACAAACTACTGTGTAGAATGGTGAAATATCCTTGAAAGAGATCTACAGCTCTGGAGAAGCACAGTGTAAATGAAACAGCCTACGTCAAGGAGGCTTATTTTCATCTTAATGAATATAAATGTCTCATTGACTACGTTACTAGTGAGCGTTTTCCACATAAGGCAGATTTTCTCAGTTGAGAATGCAACCAGACTTCATTTCGTCTAACAAGGTTGTGTGTACTTTCAGGAAATGCAACTTAATTTAAACTTGAATGGAAGGAAAAATCATCAGAAAACATGAGTTGTGTGTTACCAACGATCAACCAACCTCATACACAACAAACCAAAGTATTTTAGATAAGGTAGGTCATTTCTTTTGTTTTAGAATAGATAATAAAAACATAAATCTATCACTTTCTAAGGATTTAGAAACAAGACCTGCTATGTCACCAATGAGATACTTCCAAATAGTTGCCTGAGAGTTAATAAAATTTAAGTACAGTCTTCAAAGAGGCAGTAAATGCTAATCATTACTTTGTTTAGAATCTCAACTGTTGCAATTATAAATAATCCTTCTTTTTATTATGGCTACTTAATGCATTGCCCTCTTTATGATTATTTTCATAGTTAAGGAATGCAATATTCTCTGTATTTAAAAATACAGAGAGGGACTTCCCTGGCGCTCCAGTGGTTAAGACTTCGCCTTCCAATGCAGCGGGTGTGGGTTTGATCCCTGGTTGGGGAGCTAAGGTCCCACATGCCTCGCAGCCAAAAAACCAAAACATAAAACAGAAGCAATATTGTAACAAATTCAATAAAGACTAAAAATGGTCCACATCAAAAAAAAAAATCTTAAAAAAAATTTTTAGAAAATACAGAGAATACCTACTTTCTGTAGGTAGCTTCCCATCGTAAGTTTGGCCTCACAAATTAGATCAGAGAAAATAACAAAGATAAGTTTAGGATGTTTGGCATGGTAAGAAGATTGGTCACGAAGAGAAAATTTGAATCAGTTTATGCTATGGATTGGAGAAGGCAGACTGGAAACAAGAATAAATGTTGGGATTATATTGAAATGGTCTGGTCAAAATGAGTTAAGGGATACCTGGTAATTTATTGTCCTGTGTCCTAAGACCTCCCTTCAAAAACAGAAAATTTGAACAAAATGGTGGTGGGCGCATTGGGGGGAGGGGAGAAAGGGAAAAGAAGAGAAGAGAGAGGGAGAGGGAAGTTCTAAAGAAAGAAAAAAATTACCAGAGGTGACAAAGAAGGAACTACTACTAAACGAGAAAGAAGGAACTACTAAACAAGTGATAAACCCCACAATAACCCAAAGATTATCTGATCTGATAAGGACTCTTAACCGTAAGGGCTGCAGCTTTTAGGTCCAAAACAGTAAAGGAAGCCTGGAACTGAGACCCATGCAAAAAGCCAGTATGCTGGGATGAATGTAGCCTCCTTGAACAAAGGACGAGAAAAAAATACCCACTAACCCACAAAAGAGCAGGCTGTTTCTATGCATGGCTCCATATAGAAAAAATTCTCCTGTGAAAAGGAAAACCAAAGCTTTTGTATGGGTGTAGGTCTAAAATGACAGTATTGTTGCAGGAGAACAGGGTGTTGTGCGAGCATGGTCTTGTCCTAAGTCTTGGGCAAGTTCCTGGGACAGCTGCCCAAGTGAAGGTCCCTGGCTTCACTCAGGAA
>NC_089223.1:134663984-134720815 GCF_963924675.1 Phocoena phocoena
TGGTATGCATATAAAATGCATCAAAAATTGCTATATGTAACAATGAGATCACCCATCCCAGTCCCTCCCCACTGGAAACTATAGCCTCTTACAGAATGTTAGTGTTCCAAGTCTTAGTGTAACTTGATATTGTAGTGAGTTGCTTGGTCCCTTTCAATCCTTCTTCTCATTGACGGGTTCAGTTGTTTCCTACTGTAAGAGGCAGGTTTCTGTCAGCGTCTCAACATGTAGTTCACTTCCCACTGAAACATGGGATAGGTAATTTATTTCCAGTAAGTTTGATTGTTTTCTTATATGCATTAAAAATGTTTTAAAGTCTTCTGACTTCTCTTGATGACATCCTTGCAAATGCTTAATGTCAGGACTAGCACTAACATTCTAGCGCCCACGGGAGAGCTGCTCTTTTATTTCTCACACGTCACCAGTCCCTCCGTTTTCATAGTTACGGGAAGGGCAAGAGCTGAAGGCGCACTGACAACCACTACGTGGGTCACTGTCTTATTTCCATCTGCCGGTTTTTCTTCCTGTACCAGCTGCAAAGTTTTCACATCATGTTCCTGCTTTTTGGCCACTGCTTCCGATTTAATCTCTGGCCCTTTTATGACGGCGCTGATAACTCGGGGAGGAGTCTGGCCAGATGCCTGTTGAGGCGGCACTGCCAGCCTCATGACAGGCGCGCCGTGGGCTATTGAAACCGGGGTGAGCGCTCTCACCGCCAGTGGCGTTCCAACAATGTTAATGCTTCCTGATCCGGGCAGGTTTGATTTTGTCTGCAGCTGACACTGTGCGAGCTGTGTAGCTGGGATGGTAATAATTTTGGCAGGCTGCATGGTGATTTTGTCTGCATTTTCAGTGGAGGCTGGCATCACAGTAGGGATTGTCTGAATCACTACCTTCGGAGAGGCCGCTGTTGTTGGGCTACTGCTGGTTATCAGTGGTGCACCTGCGTTAACTGACTGAACGGCCACAGTTGAAATTTTCTGCCCCAACGATGTCATTACAACAGGCACTTGCATTGCCACACGAACTGTCCTAGTAGAGGTAAAAAACAAAGTTGATTATATTTCATGTTAAACTATAAAGTAGGTCTCTTGAGCAAAAAGATGAATGCAAATCCAAAACACGTAAAACTGGTGCTCCCAAATTTTACAAATGTCCCGAAAACCCCTTAAGTTTAGAGTACGAAATGCCATGAGACGAATATATTTTAAAAACTAAAGCCTAGGGCTTCCCTGGTGGCGCAGTGGTTGAGAATCCGCCTGCCAATGCAGGGGACACTGGTTTGAGCCCTGGTCGGGGAAGATCCCACATGCCGCGGAGCAACTAGGCCCGTGAGCCACAACTGCTGAGCCTGCGCGTCTGGAGCCTGTGCTCCGCAACAAGAGAGGCCGCGATGATGAGAGGCCCGCGCACCGCGATGAAGAGTGGCCCCCGCTCGCCGCAACTAGAGAAAGCCCTCGCACAGAAACGAAGACCCAACACAGCCAAAAATAAATAAACAAACAAACTAAAGCCTACGTTAAATTCCATCCGTAAGACCCTAAAACTCCATTCAGGCTAGAGGAGACATCTACTTCAACAACAACAAAATACATTTAAAAATGCCAAGCACTTTTCAGAGTCCTGACAACAGTGGGTTCTTAGAATGCAAATATTAAAAAAAGGAACATATCATTTCTGCCAAAGAGTTTTCTAAAAATTAAACCCGTTGCAACTAATGGTTTTCCTCCCTTACCTTGGAGCTGCTGTTGCTGACACAGATGCGGTAGTAGTAGGAGACCTGGACGAAGCATCATGACCAGGGGGAGTGATGTTCACGACTCTGGCTACACCCTTCTCTGCTTTGGAGCAGTTTAGAGGAGACGAGTTTTTCCCACCACGCACAGAAGCTGCTGCTTTCAAGAGGCTTTCTGCAGACAGTGACACTCGCTCTAATGACGTTTCATCAGCAGCTGCTGCTAAATCCTCGTTACAGGCTTCACTTTTGTCATCGTCTATGACCACTATGTTCTTGGGCATATCCTTGAACTGATATACAAGCCTCTGTCCCTCAACCTTTGCGAGAATACCCCTTTGGTAATAGTATCTGTCAGGAAAAAGTACTAAGTAAATCAAGTATATTACATTTGTTCTCCCCACCTCCCTACCCCCCAGCAAAAACACCATGTAGAAGAGATGCTAACAGAAACATTCACTGATTCTGGTAAGAGATAAGGAGGAACTCACACTGCCTGGATTGTTCAAAAGGCTAAGAATCTGAAGTAGGAATGAAATTAGAACCTGGTGCCACCGGTCTTATATAACCTTGAGATCTGTAAAGTAGCTAAAAGCTCATTCTTAAAGGAAGTAATTTAACCTAAATACAGAATATACTACTGTACAGCTGGCCCTCCACATCCCTGGGTTCCTCATCCATGGATTTAACTAACCCATGGATCAAAACTACTCAGGGAAAAAAGAATTCCACAAAACAGCAAAACTTGGAATTTGCCATGTGACAGCAACTATTTACACAGCATTTACCCTGTGTTAGGTATTACATGTAATCTAGAGATGATTTCAAGTGTACAGGGGATGTAGGTGGGTTATAGGCAAGCACTATCCCCACTTCAAAAGGGATTTGAGCATCCATGGATTTTGGTATCTGCGGGGGGGGGGGTCCTGGAACCAATCCCCTTCAGATACTGAGGGACGACTGTATTTTACAGACACTGGTAAAAATTTAGTTCTGATTTACATAGGTTATAAAAACAATCTGATGTTAAGTGGAAAAATTACCTAAGCCATGCTTAATAGAAGTGAATCTGTGGTATATATGAATACTGTCACTAAACTATGTTCATTTACAAAATACCCTTAATTAGAATAAGCCACGTGCATAACAAAGTTATGTGGGTTCCTCCAACTGACAAAACTTAGGAGAAAGTTTCATATCAAGATAAATCCATTATAATAAGTTTGCAGGAACTAAAGAGCAAATTCACAATTTGGAAACTGTATTTTGTTTGGGTTTAATTTTCTGAAAGGTGCACGTTTCCCACAAAAATGGATTTTCCAATGGTGCTGAAATTTTAGCCGTCTAGACCAAACTCCTGTCTCCCCAACCTGCCTCCAAATACAAGAAGCTCCTCTAGAAAATCCCCCCCAAATTACAAGCTGTAACAAATAAGGGATTTTAACAGCTTCTCTTTAAATAGTTAATAGACAATATTAAGAGATATGTAAGTTTTGTCTGAAAACTCTTTCTTTTGGGTTCTTACCTCAGAGCTCGTCCCATAGTTTCATAGTTCATGTCTGGCTTGTTCTTATGCTTTCCCCAAAGCTTAGAGACAGCCTTTGAGTCCACAAGCTTGAATATGCCTTTTTCTCTCTGAGTCCACTTAATATACCGGGGACAAGTATTTTTATCTTGAAGTAGATCTAAAAGAAACTCCCACAAATAGGTTGTGTTTCCTTTGAAAACAATCACAGACATTGATTAACGACTCATTAACATAATTCAAAGCAAATATTTACTTATGCTGGATAACAAGTCAATTAATTTACCACTGGTGCAGCCCAAGTGTCAGTCTGTCATGAAATACTTGCCTAGATCGGCAGTCATTTGTACAGTGTCAAACTGTGTTGTCTAGTAAATAACAGCAATGCAAGGAACAAACAACAGTTTGAAACAATGTAATAAGCTATGACACAAGGCCAGGCACAATTATATTTCAAATGAATCATAGAAAATAATGTCTGAGATTTCAGGAGTGAAAATAAAGTGGATTGTTAAGATATTATCAAGTCTTGGAAGATGGCTAAGATTTGCACAGAAGGAAAGGAAGGACTCTGGGTAGGTAAAATAAGAAACTTAGTCCCAAAGAGAAGAGAGCATCACTCTTTTCTTTTCTTGGAAGGCTGGGGAAGAGTAGTGGGCAGTGGTTACGAGAAGACCAGAAGACTAAAACCAGGCTGCTGTTTTCCTTTTATTCCCTTTGTAAGCCTCTAGGGGCAGAGGTTCTTAAATTGATGAAAGAAGAAGAGAGTCCCGAGAAGAGGATCAGAATACATATGCCACCAGCGAGCCACCAGGTCATCTCCAGGCTCCTACTCAATAACCCTTTACTAGCCTCAAATCCAGATCCAAGTTACAGGCTACATGAGAAGAACCTTGAGGGTGGGAGGCTTCCACATCAAGCCACTGCCACTAGTCAATCGAAACGCTGATGTTTTTCTCCTCTAGCATTTCATTTTCATCCTGTATTTTCCTGAAAATTCAGTCAATCCATTAACCCATAGTTGAGCCCCGTGTGCATCTCTTGACTTTAAAAAAATTAACCTTCAACTTTACAATGTTATTTGTACCTCTTCAACTTTACTGTGTTACACTTGTACATCGGCATCCATACCTAAAAACTCTTAGTATTAAACCGTGCGTAACTTTCAACTGCGTCACTCTCAACTGAATCAAGATAATGTATCTGAGGCATTTTTATTTTATGACCTAAAGATTACAAGAAGGTATTCTGGAAGAAGTTTTTGTACAACAGACAATGCCTTGCACACAGTAGGGGTCTGAGTACTTCTGTGTCTACTGAATTAACCAGACTCATCAACATTCTTTAGGTTGTCTTTAAATGCTTCGCCCCAGTTCCCATCCCCAAGTTAAAATTAACAGTTCTATTTCTGGTTTTAAGGAAAACAATTCGAAAGGGAAGGCTTCTTTATCAGACAAGGTAGTTCACTAAGTCTATGCAGACATTATCGTCATCATTTTGCAGGAGAGGAAACACTGACTGGATTTTTAATCCAGGGATGACTGTAATCCCTTTAATCTTCACATTTCAACAGGCTGCCTCAAGTTTAATCATACAAAACTGAAATTTTAATGAAAGGTGATTTTGACTGGTAAAAATAGGTTATCACAAAATTTTTTTCCAGTTTTAAACATAAGGTCTTTGAAGACAAGAGACACCACTGATGATGGGAATAATTTTTTAAAAAGTAGTAACTGGGACCTCCCTGGTGGCGCAGTGGTTAAGAATCCGCCTGCCAACGCAAGGGACACAGGTTCGAACCCTGGTCTGGGAAGATCCCACACGCCGTGGAGCAGCTAAGCCCGTGCGCCACAACTACTGAGCCTGCACTCTAGAGCCTGCGAGCCACAACTACTGAGGCCCGCACACCTAGAGCCGGGGCTCCGCAACAAGAGAAGCCACCGCAATGAGAAGCCCACGCGCCGCAACTAGAGAAAGCCCGCGCACAGCGACGACGACCCGATGCAGCCAAAAATAAATAAAATAAGTAAATAATTTTTTAAAGTAATAATTGTATATTTACAGTTCAACTCTGTAATACTAGTATTATGTAAGTTTTAAAGTTTTCAATATAAATTAAAAGATAAAACCTAAGATACCAGAAATGTAAAACAACCAAAGACACAGAAGAAAATAAAAGTATCCTAAATCTGTCCCAAATTGAACAAACAGTTCCTAAATAAATAAGGGTTTACTGTAACTGGATTTTTCTTGTTTTTGTTTTGTCTAAATTTCTTGGTAGGCTTACTAGACTTAATTTTTTTTTTTTTACTGGGGATTTAATTTTTGCTTTAGTTATTTAAAATGAGATATATCAGACTACCCGTTGAGGATGGAATAAATTTGAATATACGAATCCAAAATGTATCCAACTATTGAAAACATTCATGGAAGTGATAAAATTTTGGTTATCAGATTATCAGAACACACCGAAAACCCTTACTAAGATCACTTGAAATCAGCTTACACAACAAATTGTGACAGCAGAGAATGCAGAAGGCTTAGGCTATTTTTGTGCTTAATGAGAATATACAAACTCTAAAGCAAACATGTTAAATTTTTGTTCTAAGATCCTTACTGACATGACTGAAATCTGCTGGTTGGAAAACTAAATTCACCTCGCACTGAATGAGTTAAGAAAAGCTAAATTCACCTTGCTTCTATCAGTTAAAGAGAGTATGGAGAAATGAAGTCTTAGTTTTGTAAACCTTCTTCAATTCTAAGTGACTCTCCATGAGGATGCCTGCCGTTACCCTCCAGAACCACAGCTCTTCTTCCTACAGCTGCGTATCAGATTGCAGGTAGGGCCTTTTCCAAGTTCAAACGCTTGCCCACCTCCACTCCCTGCAGTTTTATCTCGGTGGGGGAAGGACCAGGCACAGAGAGTTTGAAAGAGCCCCACGTGTGATGCTCATACAGCCCTGATTAAGAACGACTACCAAAGACAGTACTCTCACATGTGCATGTGCTAGAAGTGATTTTCCTACAAGTGCACCTGACTGAAAACAACAGCATCTCACCTACAAAACAGACCTCCCCAAATTACCTTTTCCTTCTCTGGGTTTCTTCTTTATACCTAACTCAGGAGACCCATTGGAAATTGGCGACTGCTGGGTCTTTGGTTTACGGCCAACTGGAAATAAAAGATATTGAAACCACACGTTGAAAACAGGAAAAAGCAGCATGATAGCAGGCTTTTTGATAGCACATTATTCATGAAACTGGATACTAATCTATGGATTAATATATTCAGTGTATACAAAAGTTGCTTTTAAAAGAACATGAAAAGCACTTCTGCAATTTTAGATTACAGCAGTTAGTGGAGAGTAATGTCAATGTACATGGCAAGTCAGGCACTACTAACCCATTATTTACATGGTCAGAGCCTCAATTTGCTAACCTTTTCCAATAATGTAGCAATGGAAACAAATTCTAGTACAAACTTTTGTTTTCTGTTCTACAGAATTGTTAGAAAAAGCTTTACCTACCGATTGCAGAGGATCTGATAATCTGCGAAGCCCTTTGAGCTCAAATGAGGAAAAGTAAAAAATATTACTTTAAACACTCTCTACTGCTCTGAGCCAATCAATTCACCAGAATTTCAGCATAAATTTCCCCACCTCAACGTGCAGGTACATTATAAGGATAAAAAAATCTTCCAAGCGATTACTTCGTAGGTCTAGTAGATTCTGTCTGCGCCCTTCCTTTTGTCTCCCCTCACTTCTGCCGTAAGGCTCTCTCAGAGAGACTAGCATCCACAGTGAACAGAAAAGCAAGAGCTATACTTCTCTACAGTAAAGAAAGCTTAAGCCTGAAATGTGTTGTATTCAGCCCTCAGCCCTGACGGATGAATGCTGGCAGGTGAGGGGAAGCCTCAAGAGAGAGACTGGGAATGTTACATATACTATTACTGATTTGGAGATCTGTCCTAACATCTGGGATTTCTGATGTCTCTGCTCTTCATTAGCAAGGATTATCTAGAGCTAAATTAAAGTGCCTTAACTTATATGTCAAAAAGCATAGTTATTATATTCTAGGATTAGAATAGGATTTCATTAAGACGTATGCTTTGGCAAAAATTAAAACGAAGTTTACTGGTCTCCCTTGTTAAAACAGAGCTTGATTTCTCGATTTAAATAATACTTATATGTACGAATCAGTCAGTTAATAAGACTGACGTCCTCACCGTCTCCTAAATTCAATCACAAAAGCCCAACTTCCTTAAAGGAAAGGTTAGCCCCAAAAGGCTTATTTTCTTATAAAGCAGCATTTCCCAAATGGTATTACATGAGAAATAGGTTATTCATCAGTGGGAAAAACGGTTTACAGTCAAATTAACTTTTAGAACTGCATGCTGTCTTCTCCTGGAGATTTACAACGCACGTTAGTATATTAAAGGCTCTGGAAATAAAAAGAAGCCTCTACTATTAAAAAATACCTACCTAACTTTGTAAGTCCCAAAGGTACTTAACCACAAATGAATAATTAACGATGTTGCATGTAATTTTTAAATTGTCATTCATTAAGACCACCTATTTTCAAATACGTAATAAGATTAGTATTAAATTGGCCAATTATTTCCTGGTTTATACCGTACCACCACATAGGCAGATCAACCTGTTTATCTAGAGGTCTTGGTTCCCTAAATGATCTCAGCTTTTCATAGTCTCTTCCCTCTTCATTTAAATCTAAAATTTTCTTAAGTATTTTGTAATAGCTTCCACAAGATACAACCAGCCGAAGGCTATAGAGGGCAGTGGGTAAACAGGGCTATTTATATGTATTCCTTTTGTTTCTAAACATTTACAGCAGGAAGTAATTCTTCCTTCTAAACTCTCTCATTCATGCCTTTCTCAAATACGTATCATCTATATTGTAAGAGGGAAGGTGCTCTGTCTTATTCTCCACTGGGTACCTCACGGCAAGTGAGGCACAGACCTGTGACCATCACAGCAATTTGAAACACTGCTGCCTAATAAAGATAATACCATTATTTCTGAAACAAGTTTTCCCTTATTGTTGCCTTTGATTTTTCTTTTCCCCCATTCTAAAATGTGAAGAAAGAGACAGGGAAGAAAGTGGAATTAGATGAGTACCCATTTATACAGAATTTCATTTCTTTCAAGTTTTACCTTTGATTCAAACAGAAAAAGAACCCACTCAGGATGCTGAAGATGGACTGGAGCCTTGTGTGTCACCCACTGGGACCAGATGAGCACAAGCTTCAGCAGGCGTCAAATAACAAGTGGAAACGCTCTTTACCCAGAGGTGAGCTGATTCCCCTCACAAGTCCCTACGTGCAACCTTGGTGTTTTAAGGCCGAAGACAAGGGGGAGAAAACTGGGCTTTTTACTTTAACGCCCACAAAAAGAGTAGGAAGGTAAGATTACGAAAAATAAAGTCAGGAATAATTTTGTTTTTTGTTTTTTTTTTAAGGTAACCAAGTACCTAAAAGGATCAGAAAGTAGAAAAATGGGCAGTGAATCTCTGACCTTCCTTCTGTGTATCAAGCACCTATTATAATCTCATTCTGCAGGCGACTACTTTTAGGGCTCAAACACTAACTCCTTCAAACAGTATGAACCTGTTAAAAGACAAATTCTTTGAGAATACCTAATTAAGATAACATCAATCATAAATCTACAGCATACATTTCCTATGTCCTGTGATGGGGGGAGAAAGATGCCAGAAAAAATGTCACCCAATTTCCCAGAAATTTATAAATACACTCTACCTTTCTTCTTTTTCATTGGTTCATGGCTATCTGGTGACGTAGGAAGAGGAGAGGTATCCATTGGTTCAGATTCTTCAGTTGACACCTCCACTACAGTTTCTGTAATGACATCCGGCCTCATAGCAGCATGGATAAATTCTGGAGTTGATACACAAGGAGGGACAAACACTTCCACTATAAAAAGAAGTTGAAAAATTAAAATTTCCCACCCCCATTAATGCCTCTCAATACGGACAATTCAATATTTAGTAGGGTGAGGTTATTAAGAATTCATCAAAGCAGGATAAAAACTTGAAGTTAAGGCTTATTGGATATACAATATGGTCTAAAAAGTATGTAAGTAAATAAATGCAAAGAAAATCGACTTGAAGGAAACGTTAATCTTCTGGGTAAAGGGGGAGATCATAAGTAGTCAACCCCCGTGCTTCACACTTTTAGATACTTTCAAGTTCACTGTAGAAGACTTTGGATTATTTTGACAATTGGGAAAACATTTGAAAATAGAAGAGTATAATAGTGAGTTAATAATTACTTTCCTTCCACTCACTCATCATTATTCTCTAACTAGGAAGAACATGCGCCTGGTATAACATTAAAGTAATAAACGTACGTTTAGGGAAAAGTAAGCACAGTTCATTTCAAGATGCGAAAAGAAAACCTGCTCGTTACAGCCAAATGAATATCATCTTTCAATATTTACAATTTTATTTACTGGAACAGTCCCTGATATTTTGGGTCACTAAAATGGTCCATACAGATTTTCTATTACGTACAATAATGTTGCTCTGGCTTCCTTTCAATGTGCATGAATAACCAGGATATGACATTTCTATTTCAATTAATACATACTACCATGGACTAATATACTGACCAGTATGCCCTAATCTTCTTCTCATATCCCTGAATAATACACAGGATTCCTACTCTAACTAAAAAGTACGGTTGATCTTAACATATGTTGAAAATCCCTAAAAGAAGGGCCAATCTTAACTGTACTAAGTCAAATTAACCTTTGGGCATTAAAATTAGGACAAAAAGACTCTCAAAGGCAGTCTTTAAAAAGGGGGCCAAAAAAAACAAAAGACAAAAAAAGGAAAACGTGCAGCCTGAAGGGAGTGTGAGGAAACACTGGAAGCTACCTCCGCCCTCCCTCAGGGAGCGCTCCCTGGGGTCACTGCCCATCTATCACTGAAGGAAGGACTGAACGTGGTCATAGGTGGCGAATGCTCCCATCTGCCATTCTCTTAAGGTTTATAATTTACCCAGAGTTAAGGAAATAAGACATGATGGTATAAACAGCAACATAACAGCCATCTGTCTGTCTACAGTGGGCGTTTCTGTTTCATTTATTTTGAAAATTAAGTATTTAAGATTTGGGAACACTGACAAATAAAAATCAGTTACTGCTGTCACAGGTACTTATGTATGATAGACTTTGAGAACACCAACAATCCCCTTGGATTACCAAAGACGAAAACAAAAACTTTCTTTCTAGATACATAAAGTGACGTGATATGTTTAATATAAAAAAACAACAGTTCACATACCAGGACTTCTTGAATCTCTCAAGCAGGTAGGAGATTCCATATGAAGCAGGGCTTCAGCAGCTTCAATTGTCTTATCTGTACAGTGTGCATTACTGCTATGAACTGATGCTTCCACTGGGGGGAAAATTAAGTTCTACTCAATAAAAATGCACTGAACACGTACGTTATTAAATTAAACTCTCACGTTAATAACTCTAAATGAGTCACTAATACATATCAGCCCATATAAATTACTTACAGAAATAATTTTAAAACCAAAACAACCTAGTATCTATACTTTGTAAAATGAATGTTGATTATAAAGCAAGTACTGAGATTGATTAGAAATTTCTGAATCTTATCCAAAGGAAAACAAAGACCCTTGAAATCTGAACCCTGTATCAATTTTAGGCCAAAACTAACTTGCGGGGTAGGGGAGGGAGAATGGTTGTAGATTAACAGTCCTGTGAGGTCAATTGTAATTTTAATATACTGCTACTAAGTAAACACCTAGCAGAATCAGTCAGAAACTCGTATTTCTAAATTAGTTTAATCAATTAGTTCAATTCTCACAGACCCTCCTGGTGAGTGCACCAGAGAACTTGGGAATTTTCTTCACAGTAACTGCTTTCTTCTTCAAGATCTCTCTGGACCTTTGCTGGGTTTTACCCAAGAAATTTAGAAAGAAAGAAAGAAAAAAAAAAAAGAGAAAGAGAGAGCGCCTATGTTTCTTTTCCTCTCCATGAAGCCTTTTCTAGTTCTACCACCTCTTGTAACTCTCTTCTAACACTTACTTTGTGCTTTGCTGATTAAATTATTTGTGAAACAGTAAAGTGTACAGCAGTGGTTTGGTTTTCCAGGCTCGAAAGCTTGGGCTCTAGTCTCTGCCACTTACAATTTCTGTTACCTTAGGCCAGCAATTTAATTTCTTGTAAGGCTCAGTTTCCTCTTTCACCAAACAGGAATATTACTTACCTCATACAGTTGCGAGAATTAAATGCAGTGATTCCCTTAAAAAACACGTACGATATCTCACATATAGATAAGAACTCAATAAATGGTGATAATTTCTTATCACCATTTAATAAGCTCCGTGAGATCAGGGAGGGCTGTCTTAATTCATCTTTACATCTGTTATGGTTCCTAACACAGACCTTTCATATAGGAGGCATGCAAGTGTTTCTTTTATGTTTTGAAGTTAAGGACAACCCACAGACCTTACAGGAAAAATAGCAATTGAAGCACAAACTCATTATCCTAATGATATAATTCATTTCACATCCTGACTTGAAATATTCTGCTTGGTAAGAGGTTCTGAAACATGAATATGTTAACGGTGTCTAATTTGATAAATTTTTCTCAAGATGTCCTCTAAAGGGCTAAAAGAAAATATTTATACAGATTTCATAAAAGCATATTATAAATTCACAAGTTCTACAACACTAAAGATATGAATCTTTTAAAATTGTTTCCAGTAAACTTTTAATTGAAAACAACTTTTCCACTTAGTCTCAAAAGTCACCGAGTGCTAAGGCCTCGGCCTCACACACCAGCCATCTGGAGAGCATTCATAGAAAATCCAGTGACTGCTTCACCACCTGCTGCACGTCATCCACACTCTCGACCAAGGTACCCGGTCCCTCCAGTTGCTCTTTCCATTTATGGAAATCTGCTCAAAGCTAAACAGTTCCAGAGAGGCAGCCAAACCTCTAAGTAAATCTATCTTTAGGTGACCCTGCTTACTCTTATCTGCAGCTTCACTGAAGCACAGGATTCAATCAGTCCTTCTAGCTCAACTTTAAGAAATTTACTATTAGTAAGTATAAAATATATTACCATTCTCAAGTATTTTTTCAAAGTACCTCCCCCTGCAGTACTCACGTGCACTAAAGAACCTTGGGAAGCAGATTCTCAGGTTTTTAAAAGTTTATTCTAGGAACTTCATTCTCTTTAAAGTCTGCTTGTGTTGCAATTTAGCTGTTGTCTTAGATGCTATTAATAAACCATCCTGGGTAAACTAATTCCTTATGTAATTGTATTAAGACACACCCTAAAAACTCTACCATACTAAAGAGCTTTGAGTATGTGATAATAATACAGCAATAGAATTTTACCAGATATTTTAATGCTTTAAGTTATAAACAAAATGAAATTTGCCAACAGCTATATATTATGCCGCCCTGAGCTCTTACGCAGTTTGAGGTATGTTTTCAAAACCAGGACTTCATGTTAGTTATGTCAGTGAAAATTTTCTTGCTATGATTTTGCGACCTCAACCTCCCCTTTCTCCCTAAGTTCAAAATGCTGTTTCCCTGAAATATTTTACATCCAGAGAAAAACAAAGAGAATCCACACAAACTTCAGCAGAGAATCACTCCTTTACACTTTAAATCCAGGACGAGACTATATTAAAAATGCATCAACTCCCTACGAACTATCAGTCAGATCTAGTGTTCTACGTACAGTCAACAAAGGATTGTTATAAACCTGAGACACAAGTGTGAACAGAGCTCTGGCCTCATGAAGCTTATACGAATAGTTCAGAGTATCAAAAACATAAATGGACGTGAAATATTTCAGAACAAAATAAAGATGCAAAATAATTTGTGACAGTTTCCAAGAATACTTAACCCAATTTGTTAAAAGTGAGCTCTGTCTCTTTTTACTTGTCTTTTGCTGACGTAAGTCAACAAGCAGTTTTTGGTAACAGAAATTTAAGAAATACTTTTCCTATTCAAGTTTCCATAATTTTTAGAAACTTTTCAATATCATTTTATTCAGATCAATAATTCAAATACAATTTAAACTAAAATTCTGCACAATCCCCAAGGATAAATATGAATATAACATTGTTGTGCCATCAAAGTAAGCAAACCTGCAAGTGAGGGCTGAAAATGCCCTACTTATCTCTTACTTAAAACTTGATTTTCTGGTGTCTTTCTAGGCCTGCTTGTGAAACTTATGGGAGTTGAAAAAAATAAGCAACTCATTTAAAAAACAGAAACAATGCAGCTAAAAGTAATCTGGCAGGTATCATCTTCTCGTTGCCCCCAGTCGGTGGCACTGGTCTGGTCAATACTCCTTGAAGAAATAAATATACCAAATAAATTTCCAAACTGTTTTAATTTTAATCAGTGTCAAAAATTAAATTTGCTTATGCCCTCCTTTACCGTTGGTTAAGAGTCTTATTGTTCCATTTCCAGCGTTCTAATCAACTGGTGTTTGTATGGAGACTATTCCAGACTCACTCGACAGCTGTTACTAAATACCAAACTTGGTAATCAAGTCTGACAAGAGACATACCTCTCAGCTTTGCAGACGAGAATGCTGGCAATGGATCTAGTTCATAACAACGTTCTTAAAAGTCAAAAATAAAAATCAACAGCCATTTAATTTGAGAGCAATAGGAAAATATTAGAAAACACTTCATTAGGTGATAGTGGTATTCCCCTACAAGCAAGACCATAAACTAATATTTACAAGGGCATCACGCAGCTACCACACCTGACTCACCACAGCTTATTCTCTAACGCCCCAGGACTCTAACAGTTAACAGGTGAGTGAAGAACACAAACAAACAGAAAGGTAAAAGGTCTGGGGCACTCCATCTGTATCCGTTCCCCTTTGACTTTTCTAATCTATACAGCTGCATTATAAGGTTAAAAGGGGAAAGAGAATAAAATCATTTTCTACAGTAGCGCTGTCTGATAAAAATATAACGAGAGCCACGTGTAATTTTTAAAGGTCCAGCAGCCACGTTAAGAAAATAAGCAGCAGGGGAAATTAATACCTTTCATTTAACCCAGTATATCCAAAACACTGGCATTTCAACACGTAAAAGAGGTTTACATGTAAAGAAGTTTTTCACTGCTTCCGTTTTTATGTTTAAATTAGATTAAAAATTTGGTTAATCAGCCACCTTTCAAATACTCAATCGCCACATGAGGCTGGCAATAGTGGCTATGGTACTGAAAAGTATAGACTAAATAAAACTGTAACTCAGCCATTCTCAAACTTTTACACTCATATTACTGAGGACCACAAAGAGATCTTGCTTATGTAAGTCCTATGTTTAGATACTTATCCTATTTGAAATTAAAGCTAAGAAAACTTTAAGTAATATGTTTATGAAAAATAATTTTCTAAAACAAAGAACAATTTAGAGAGTAGCTTTATTTTACATTTTTGCAAATCTTTTTAATACATGGTAGAAAACAGCTGGATTCTCATACTTGCTTTTTCATCCGATCTGTCCTATTCAAGCCATGTAAGCCTCTAGAAAACTTCTGTGAACACTTGTGAAAGTGAAAAGGCAAATAATGTCTTAGCGTTACCATGAAAACAATCTGACTTCACGGACCCCCTGAAAGAGTCTGGGGAACTCCCAGAATCCCCCATACCAGAGATTTTAGTATTAAAGAACTGCAGCTGTAATTTATTATCAAATGTAATCAACAACACCCAAATTCCATCCTCATGTCTCTGTAAGTTTTAGCTTCTACACATAAAATCAGTGTGTAGATGAACAATTATGATTCCATTTCCATAAGTACAACAGTACTTTGTCGACTTACACATGAAGGATTTTTTTTTAAACTCTTCATAAATCAAAAACTCTCCTGCCTGCCTCTCTACCAATTAAATTTGTCCCTAAAGGAAACTGATGTTGGATTACCCTGAACAACTCTTTACACACTGATGTTACTCTTTCACTCAATTTCTGTATGCATTTTAGTACTAATGCTGCAATGAATTCTAAAGAGTAATTTCTTAAACACATTTTCAAATAAAGTTTTAAAAAATTTATGCCATTCTTCCAATTTTATTTCAACACATGCTTCATCTTTTCATAGCCGGATAAATCTTTTTTTCAAATTGATGTTCTTTTCAAGATTGATACTAGATATTCCAGTTTATAGTAAATTAGAAGATTTTCTAGTTCAAATTTCATGATGAATTTTGACAACTAGACAGATTTGTTCTGTCCGTAAAAATACTTAAGGCTGCATTTCCAGAAGAATTTCCCCCTTCCATTCAATAACCGTGTTAAAGTAGAACAATACTTCTTTCCTAAGAGTTACGCGATTTCTCAATTCTCAAATTCTCCACTTTCTCAATTTTCAATTTCTCAAAAAAAGGAAGAAAAAAAGTCAAGGAATGTACACTTGAGAATAAGAAGGCAGAATATTTTAAACTGACAATCTTCCAGAAAAGTCAGGCCACATGTACACAACGCTTTCGCACAAGTATTAATAAAGTAACATTCATATTTTCCTAGAGACTAGAAATGAGCTTAATTTACTAAATAAACTATATCATAGTCTTATTCAACATACAGACATGGCCTCAAGCTCCAATTTGGTCCAAAGATTGGCAAAAGAAATTAACCCCTCCCCATTACATAACGACCTTACAGACAAATTCACTCATAGAGTGTAATGTAAAGAAATCCAAGCAAAAAGAGGACCTTCGCTTTCCATTAAATATTTCTGAGCCACCTACAGTTTCAGAGTTTTAAAAGTTATTAGGGATCACCTAGTCAATGCTGTTCTCTTACAGAAAACGAAGCCTTAAAGAGCTAGTTTAGTGACAGCTAGATGAAGATCCTTATCTCCTGACTTCAGGGTCAAGGCTCTTTCAAGGCTCTTTCTCAGTCGGACACCACGTTGCCAGTAAAAGTTTTATAAAGTATATCAAGTCTTTACCACAAAAAATATTTTGTATGTGAAAATGACCTTATGTATTTCATTCTTTATTCAAATGCCTCTGACAGCATACATGTTGATAAACTAAAGCGAAAGCTGATGGCTAAAGTTGACAGTTAAGTCTCCGAAGGGAGGAAAATAAAAGCAAAACTATACCCTCTAGCATCTTAACGTCTAACAGTAATGGTAATTCTAAGCACTTTATACTTACTTAGAAGCAAGTTATGCTAACAATATTCAATTTAAAGCTTATCTCCTCTAGAAGTTTTCCTTAATAGCATTCTACACTTACCAGGAACCCACAGAGCAATCCCTGTAGTTATATTAACATTTATATATTATACAGATTTTCATCTGTCTCCTCAATTAGACTAAATCTTTGTGAGCGAGAATTACGTCTAACACTTGATGACTTCCCTCAAGGGAATGAAAAGATACCATTAAGTCCATATACAAATACAAACCTTACAAACATTACCCTCCCAACATCATTGGCAATTGGCAGCAATAAAAATTTAGATCCATGATTCTGCATTTTCTGGGCCACCTTTCCTCCTCCACTTTTAACTCACTGAATAAACCTTGGATAAACCGGCAAACCTGTCTCAAATTTCCTTCTCAAATAGGGTTTATAAAGGAACTTCAGATTACACGAATATGACTTGAGAAAGTAATTTGAAAACAATTATATGTAATATGTATTCTTTACAGAACATTATAATCACAAAGGAAATTTCAACTGTAAGGTTTCTATGTACTAAGGAAATGCAGTAGAACTGGAAAACAACATTTAACTTAAAAAAAAAAAAACCTGATCAAAAGAAGATAAAACTTTTGTATTTTTGAACTGTAGCCTGTCTATATATGTTAAACTGTGTATATGTATCCACTCCAAGCAAAATATCTACAGGTAACGTTCAGTTGTGACGATAACTGCAAAAGCTTATGACAAAAATACCTTCTCTTGGCAAAATTAAGCCCTCTTACCTTTACCTTTACAAAATTCTAACTGCGTGGAGTATTCTAAGGTTCTCACAACCACTGGGAACATTTCCGGAAAGGTCCATGTTCAGCACTACTGACCCAAACAATCCATAAAGTGTTGTTAGTACCAATAATATAAAGCCAAAAATTCCATCTCTTAATTCATACAGTATTAACGGACTGAACGTACACAAAGAGACCAAGTTCTCATGGCGCTCTGCCTCCTTTTCCCTAATATTTAAGTTCTTGCTCTAATCAGAAAATAACTGTCAAATGCATTTTAATCACTACTCAGTGAACTGTGATTTTTTTCTTTGGGACCGTGTAGCGTTCTATTTTACAGATTAAGTTCTGTTAAGGGTACATGTAAGTTTATGATTTCTCCCAAACGAACTGAATCACAGGAGTTTCACCAACCAAACGACTAACTCCCCAACCTAAAAACAGTGTATGGAAAACAGCCGGCAAGATCCTTTACAGCAATCCTCGTCGGTGACTCTTCCCCATCTTCCAATTCCCATCGATGGCGATATGAAAGAGAAGCCAGGGAAAGGAACACTGACGCTCACTGCAGTAGGTAAACCGTACTCAAGCTCCGCTACGCCGACTCAGGGCCCTCGCTGCGCTGTCTGCTATTAAGTAAAGCCGCTTTCTCTATGTAACTTAAGTCCGTGCCCTTCCGCTGCAGCAGTGGCGCCGCACATCCCCCACCGCCGCGGCCACTTCCGTGTTTACACTCCTCTTCCCTCCAATTCCATGCGTACATTGTCAGCTTCACTCCCGCCCAATCTTCATTGGCCCGCCGCGGGCCAGGAGTCCCGCCCCCAGAAACCAACGCTCTTATTCGGAACATCGCAGCGAGCGGATTGGAACCCGAGGCCTGTCAATCCCAGCCGTTCTGTCCTCTCCGAGGCGCTTCCGCTGTGGTGGGAGGCTTGGGGGGGGAGGGGGAAAGGGGGCAATTCCGTGAGGAGACTTCCCTGGGGCCAAGACTCCCTCCCGCCCGCCCCGCTCCTCCACCTTCACCCGCTGTTTACAAAAATAAACGTTCTTCTCTGACGCCCCAACGCTCCAGCGCAGGGGTACAAAACATACTCCGTGTCTTTCCCATCCTCCCCCCTGAAAAACCCACCCACGAGGCAAGGGGCATAAGCCTACTTCTCCACAGCCGCCCACTGAACCAGGAAAGGGAGGCGGGCCCCCGAGAGAAACACCCCCGCCAGGCCACTCCACGTTATTAAGGGACCCTCTCGAGAACCGTTACTCCCGAGCCCGCACAAGGTGGGGATGTGAGGAGGTGGGTCAGAGCAGTTTTTTGGCGGGTATCGGTCTACCGGACGTGGCCCGGCGCTGCCTCGTCCGCGCGGAAGTCCAGGACTTGCGGACCAAGTCTGAAAGGAGAACGGGGCGGGGGTGGCGAGCGTCCACCGGAGAAGCCCGCCGCCCCCGACCGCGGGCAGCAGCGGCCTCTGCGGCCAGACAGCGTGGCAGGCGCAGCCGGGAGACAACAGCCTCACTCACTTCCTGGTTCCTCGGCAACTGGGGTGAAGCGCACAACTCGCCCGCCCCCGAGTCCCCAACTTAACTGCGGCTCGGCTGCCCGGCACCCGCTGCCAGCGCTCCGCCCGGCAGCCGCCGCCGCTGCTCCACAAACCCACCGTGAAGCGACAGCGCCGGATTTGAGGCAGGTTACTCTCCAAGGTGATCACTTCCTGATTCGTCGCCTCCATTACTTCATTCACAACCCCCCTTTCCCCCGGCCGCCCCGGTGACCGAAGGGGACACCGGACCCCCTGCACTGACCGCCACAGGGGAGCCACCCCACCCCCTGTGCACCCCTTCTCCTGCTGCACCGATGCACGGGAGGAAAGTTCCCCTGTCCTTACCAGCCCGGATGAGCAGATCCAGCTGGTTCGTGGGTCCCTCATGCAGAGACGTCGCCATGTTTATCCCGGGGCTGGAGCTGCTGCTTCACATTGACTTACACCGTGAGCAGCGGCGGCTGGGGAGGAGGCGGAACCCGCGGCCGGAGACACACGCCGTGCGGCCGACACACACTCACGCACTCGCACACACTCCGACGCCCGGATCCTTGCGCGTCCTCCGACAGGAAGCCGAGGCCGGCCCGCCTCCCGCCGCCGGGCTGAGAAACCCCACCACCTAACGGCAGGGGCAGGGGCGGCGGCGGCGGCGGCGGCGGCCGCCTCGGCTGGCAACGCGATCCTTCCGCCCCGCGCCCAGACAGGAAGTCCCGGACGCCCGCCCCAGAGAGCGGCCGTGGCCCGCGGCGCGCAGGACACCTGAGGCAGGGAGTCGTCCCGGGGGCCGCGGCTGGGACGAGGCCCCTCGGCAGGAAGACGCACGTTTCACGCTCTGCGGAAGAGAAGTCGGCAGTCGTCCCCACGCTAGAAGAGAGCCATTAATCAAATTTTCTTTCTGGAAGAGCTCTAATGCCCAGTCCCGCAGCCGGGACGGAAAGGTGGCTAATTAATTAACTTGTTGGGCCGTGTCAAAGTGTAGGCTGCGTGTAAGCCGTTCACTTGAAAGCGCTGCGCTGTAAAACAGGCATACCAACCCCAAAAGTCATACCTACAAAATGTTACCAAGGCTTTATGGGACAAAGTAAGGGGCTTCCAACCACTCTCAGGGACCGACTTCGCCCTCTTCCCTCTACAGAGGTATGGAAAAGCACACCAGACAGGTGTTTATTAGCAAACAGAACATGCCAACCTCTGAGAGATTAGATTATCCTCCCCCAGTTGGCTAGCCATGAAATGTATGTACCCTCCTACGTTTCTATTTGGTTCGCTCGGAAACGAACGTATTCACTTATATCATCTACTTTTAAAGATCTTTTTGATAAAACTAGCCTTATTACAAATAACGTACATATTAAATACAGTAGACGCGGGAGCTAGATTGCCGTTGAGTGACTATAGACTTACTGACAACACAGGAAACCAAGCCTATGAAATGACCCAGATGAAGCTTCATTGAAACAAACACAAAAAATGCTTCCCTGGGTTCAAAATTTCATAATATAAAAAAAACTGAAACAAAAGGTTGCCTATAGTTGTTTCTCCACACAACGTTAAACAGTGCCTCCTACAGAGTAAGTGTTCAAAAAGTTATTTGCTGAATAAACACAAAAAAGACTTGGTCGTTACAAATTTTAAATAACAAGGTGTAATTTTTATGACTTAAATTGAATGAACTGTGATGATAACTAGAGAAAAAAATGTATTCCAGGGGTAATATTAATACCATGTCGTTTTACAAATGTTTCCCCAACATGGGCAACTTCAGAGTTGATTCCACAGCCCATGACTTTGCTTTTTTCATTTCTTCTAAATACTCATTTATTCTTTTGGGCCTTCCCCCGAGCCCTACCACCATGATCCCCACCTTCCCAAAAAAGAACCCGTATGCCATTTCCAAAGTACAGCCCCCCTGAAACCAAACAGGGATCTCTTCCTTGTGTTAGGTAAACTTGCCACCTACTAGACAAAAGAAACTGTATGACTGGTAGCTTTTATTTTTTATTTCTAGTCAATTTAAAATAAGGATCATCCACTGACCGGCAGCAGCATAACCTGAGACAGTTTCCAGGTGAGAGGATGGTGAGGCACGCTAAGGGGCTAATTGCTAGCTTTAGGCAGAACACTGAAATTGATAGCAAATCCGAATTTCCACTCTTATCAGTCATAGATATTCGTGTATTTAGAAAGGAAGAGAGTAATGTAAGCCAACGGTGTGTTTCTTCTGGAGGCGAGCGCTTGACCTGGCTCAAAAAGAAACACTCTTCTCACTGTGGGAGTCAGTTTGAAGCCTGACACATAACTTTTACCTCACTCTGCTTCTTGAGGGTTAGCTTTTAAAGAAAGATAGCGGTGTGTGTCTGTGTATTTCACTCTCGGTACATCTTAATTATATGGACTCATGTCAGCCTTATATTTTAAGTTCCAAGTGAACAGAAGCTGTATCTATTCCTGCATAATACTTCACAGTTAGTATATACACATATATAGTATTTATGCATATGTGTGTATATATATATATATATATTTATAGAAATTAATGCAGAAAGGCTGGGAAATATTCCTATATATTTAAAGCTCTTATAAAAACACAATTCCCTGGGGTTTAATGCAATTCTGTCTTGCTACTATAACTAGGCTTTCAAAAGCCACCAATGCTTTTTAGAGACCAGTAATACTATACTAGGACTAGCAAGCAAGGTGAGGCTGCTGCTGGAAATATAAACTGGTACAAACTTTCAAGAAAGCAATGAGCATTATAGATCAAGAGTCTTAAAGAGGTAAATATCAATATATACTGATCTAGGAATTTCATTTCCGGGGCCTAGCCTGAGGAAATAATCAAAAAATGCAATGGATTGTTTTAATAAAAACATGTTTGAAGAATTTTTAACATGGTAAAATATTAAAAATATAAATGTGGCAGGATTAAAATATACAGTATGTCCCCTACATACAAATGAGTTCCGTCCCGAAAGCGTGTTTGTAAGTCCAATTTGTTTCTAAGTCCAACAAAGTTAGCCTAGGTACCCAACTAACACAATCAGAGGGCAAGCTGCAATTTCACTCACGTCTGACACTGATGCAACGCATGTTCGCATTTTTGAAAGTTCGCAACTTGAAGGTTCGTATATAGGGGACTTACTGTATATAGAGCATTTCTTCCACTCAAGCCATGTAGTATATGTGAATATATGTGTACATAACATGTATATGTGTGTGTATATATATATATACACACACACACCCCTCGGCATTTCTCAAGTCTTCAAGGTTAAGCAGAATTTTCTCAAGTACTAATGAGCAGAATTTTAAAAACTGAATAAGACTAGGTAGGTTAGCCTGCTGGATACCTTAGAGCATATTCTGCTAATAACATTACAGAAAGGCAGACTCTACATCAAAGTTATTGCTGTGATCTAGTAGGTAAATAACAGCTAACTCTTATTGAAATAAAAGCCACCAAGATAAGTGCTTTACCTTCATTTTTTTCCACTTATTCCTCTCTACATTCCTGTAATAGATATTACTATTGTGCTCACTTTATAGATGAGGAATCTTGACAAAGGTCATAGTGTTCAGGAGAAGCAGAGCCAGGATTTGAACCCACAAACTCTAACTCTAAAGCCCTTCCTCTCAAACACTCCCCAAGCACCAAAGTAACAAGGCCTGTGTATCTGCTATGATGCATTTAGTACCTACTGATATTCTTTTCTGAAGAAAAATTCTTTTATATTCCTCCCTTCAAGAGGTGGAATCTAATTCCCCTCTCTCCCTTTGAGTGTAGGCTGAACTTAATGACTCACTTCTAACAAAGAGAATAGAGCTGAAGTGATGGTGTGTGACTTCAGAAACTGTCTGCTTGATCTCTTGCTTTGGGTCACTCAGAGGAAGCCAACTGCCCATTAGGCAAGGGACAGCGGCATCCTGCCAACAGTCATGTGACCGAACTCTCTAGGACACAAACCCTCCAGCCCTAATCAAGCCTTCAGATGATTCCAGCTTCGTGAAAGATCCTGAGTTACGAGCCATGCAAGTAAGCCGATCCCCAATCCTTAATCTCAAAAACTATGTAATACTGATATAATGTTTATTGTCTTAAACTGCTAAATCTGGGATGATCTGTTAATCAGCAAAAGATAATTAATATAGAAGAAAGGAGCAGTTTAAACTCCCAACTTGTCACATTTCACAGCTTAGATAAAGAAAGAAGGGTAGAGTTTAAAAATGACCTCTTTCAACTACAAAGTCCTGAGCAGTTTTTTCCATGTCTTTCTTCATAGTCTGAGCATCAATTCTTTCATCCTCCAGCCTCTCCGTTTTAAAAATAAGTAAGTCTTCAGAATATAATCATTATCATTAAAGTCTAATATAACCAAAAATAATTAGATACCCTTGGCTATTTGAAGGATTTTATGGTCCTGTAGTAACCAAGATGGAAAAAAATTTTGAGAGATATGTAAATGTCCAATTGTTTGCAACACCATATAGGTTTTAAATGTTTTGACTTATAGCTTACTCTGGTTATTTCCTTTGTATTTTTCCTTTATCTAGTAAACAGAATCATAAAAGGTTATGGTTGAAGAGATGCCTACAGACAACATCACCTAGAGGTTTTCACAAAATTAAGGAAGGACCTGAACATCATCATCTCTTTTCCTGACTACCATGAATTAAATATATTAAAACCAAATATATAACTGTGTGCTCTATCAGATACAAGTACCAAGGTCAACAGGCTTCAAAGTTTAAAAAAAATTACAGGTAGGAATCAAAGGGAGCAGACGTTCTACCCATTTAATGTTATTTTCCTATAATTTGGGAGAAGGATGCCAATTTCCTATTTTAGTAATGACAGCTCTTTAACCACCAATGGTAGAGTTATTTGAGAATCACCGATTTAATCCAATGCCCTAATTTTACACATCAGGAAACTGAGGCTCCAAGAAGTTAAATAATTTAACCAAAGTCACATGGTATATATCCCACTCTTTCAAGGTTAAAAATTCTACAAAACAATCTTCTATAAAACTTAGAAGTTACAAAATGGATGAAAACTTAAATCCATTTTACTATTATTATATTTATATAAATTATAAAGTGGTTGATGTTTTGCTTTTTAATGTCAGAGCTAGAGCAATGGTCAAGAGTCTTTCTGAGAAATTAAGAAAAAAATGGAAAAAAAACTTTGAGCAGTGAATGGTAGGAGAACAATAAGAGGGGGTCAAACAGTCTGATGCAGCTGAACTAACAGTGAAACTCAAAGCTGGGGTATGGTGTGTTGGGCATGTTTAGAAGAAAAAAAAAGGTAGGAAAACTAAGGTCTAAGAAAAAATATGTCTATCAAGGACAACAAGCTGGAATCAAGAGATTCAGGACCATTAAGTAAAGCTTGGTTCATCAATACTGGAAGACAGACGACAGATACAGGAGTGCAAGTCTACAGCTTTACAAAGAGAAAAGATGGACTGTTTCATATGTTTTATACTACTATATGTTTAACTCACTCTTTTCAGTTTTTTATACTACTGATTCATTTTATTTAATAGTTAGGTTTTATAAAATGTTATTAAAGTGAAGATGTTTGAATCCATGGTCACATATTCATTCATTTATTCCAGAAATAATTACCCAGGACTTACTTTGAGCAAGTTTCTGTTGTAGGCACCTATTACTACACCTGGTGGCACTGAATTATGTAAAAGGAAAAAAATTAAGCCTTCTCAATTCAGACAGAACCCACACCAAGTGTGAAATTCTCAGCATGATATACAAAATTGCTTATACATGAAATTAGAGTAGTAGTGGGTACGTGCTACATTTTGGACCACCACCCAGCAGAGTTAAATATTTACATGTATAAAAGCCTTCATAAGGCATGGATCTTTAACAGGGGGTTCACAAAGGCAAAATTTTGTTACCAAATGTGCATTTTTTTCTGAGGAAGAGGATCATGACTATTCTCAGATTCTCAAAGAGGTCTATGACCCCCAAAGTCATTTCATCATAAATTATCTGGCCATATGCATTTGTCAACCATAAAAGCCCGATGATGACTGGGCTTCCCTGGTGGCTCAGTGGTTGAGAGTCCGCCTGCCGATGCGGGAGATGCGGGTTCGTGCCCCGGTCCGGGAGGATCCCACATGCCACGGAGCGGCTGGGCCCGTGAGCCATGGCCGCTGAGCCTGCGCGTCCGGAGCCTGTGCTCCGCAACGGGAGAGCCCACAACAGTGAGAGGCCCGCGTACCGCAAAAAAAAAAGAAAAAGAAAACAACCCTATGATGAGTAAGGATCCAGCATGTACCAATTTTGAAACTGATAGTTTGGCTTAGGTTCACATGTTTTCCGCATTTTACTTAACTTATCCCTGGGTCAAATTCTCCTTGAGCTTGATGATTCTTCACTTTACGGTTTACACTGAACAAAAGCAGCCACTCCTAGAAGACTATCTGTTGACTGAGTCTTGCAGCTAGTCTTTTCTAAGTGGATGTCAGATTCAAAAAGCATTTATTAAGTACTGTATGTGTATGACACCATACAAAGTGAATTAAAATGGTTAATGATCTCTCTATTTTAAATAACATTTATAACAAGTGGTTTCAAGGGCTTGGGTTCTTTATTATCATTAGGGAATGTACAGTATCTTGAATATTCTGGAAATTTTTTTCAATTCCTGTGAAACTTTACAAGGGCTAATGCATGATTCTTATTTAGCATGTTTATGAAAAGATTTACAATGGAGTTCTTAACTAAAACACATTGCAACAGTAAGTCAAATTCTATTTTGATTGATTCTAAAAGGAATATTCAAATTAACTAATTTCTTCCCCTCTTACAGTATAGCTTCTGCACCTATCCACTGAAAAGTTCTTCAAAGGTCAACATCAGCTTTTTTTTTTTTTTTTTTTTTTTTTTGCGGTACGCAGGCCTCTCACTGTTGTGGCCTCTCCCGTTGCGGAGCACAGGCTCCGGACGCGCAGGCTCAGTGGCCATGGCTCACGGGCCCAGCCGCTCCGTGGCCTGTGGGATCTTCCCGGACCGGGGCACAAACCCGTGTCCCCTGCATCGGCAGGCGGACTCTCAACCACTGCGCCACCAGGGAAGCCCAACATCAGCTTCTAATTGCCAAGCCCAGCGATCTCTTCCTAGTTTTCGCCTGACTCTACCTCTCCAAACAAATGAAATTATTGGCCACCCCTTATTAAACTCCTTCCCTTCATATGATTTTCATGACAATAAACTGTCTGGCTTTGTTTTGTTCCTATTTGTTTTTTTCCATTGACTTCGCCTACTTCGGCACAACCCTCAAATGTGACTGTTCTTCCAAAGCATGAGCCTTGGCCACTTTCTCTCTTCATTCTCCACTGTCTCAAGAATGGTAGTTAGTATCCATTCACCACCAGGGCTTTCAATATGACTTCCGAACTGACTCAAAAATCAGCATCTCTAGGCTTGACTTATTATTTTTTTTTAGTGCTACATTCTAATTTCCAGTTGTACGGTAAACGTCTTTATTTGGATAACCCACTGGTACCTAAAGGTCCGTTATCTACAAATCTCCTTTCCTCTATCAATAACATCACCTTCATCCCAAGCTAGAAATCTTGAGTCATCTGTGTTCCTTGTTTAGGAAGTGATCTCTTGTACAATTTTTGAGGAGGATTTTAAACGTATGTAAAATTACCAAAATATATATATATATATAACAAACAGTCATGACCCCTGCATCCAGAACAAACAACTGTTATCATTTTGTCATCTATACTTGAAGGTGCTGTTCTTCCCTAAGAAATAACACATTACATGTGGAGATAATAACATCGTTGAGAACTACCAACAGTCCTCATTCACCATTCTATCTCTCCAAAGAAACCACTATCATGAGCTTTGTGTATATTCTTCCACTCTATGTTTTACACTTTTATGTTTTCACATCTGTGTACATTTATGCGTGTGTGTGTGTGTGCATGTATCCCAGAATGACATACAGTAGTACTTTGCATGCTTTGGGTACGTAAATGACATTATACTACATATGCCATTCTAAAATTTATTTTTTTCATTCAAGATTCATATTCTACCCATGTTGGTATAAGTAAATATAGCTTTGCTTTTTACATACTTCAAATTATCCCAGTGCACACATACACCCCATTTTGTTCAAAAACTTATCTACTGATAGGCAAATAAAGTTGTTTCCATTTTTCATTTTTATAAACAATGCTGAAAAAAATCCTTATCTATTTTTTCTTAAGCATGTATGCCAGAGTCTCTCCACAGTATACACCTACAGAGAGAATTTTTAGGTCATAGAATAAGTGCATTTTAAATTTATATGTTACTCTTTCCAAAGTAGCTATGTAGGTCTAAAACCCCACTAGTGATGTGTTAGTGCTCCCATTTTTCTTACGTTCTTGTCAATACAAGATATAATCAAACTTTAAAAATGTCTGCCATCTGTTGGACGGCAGGAAATTTTTCACTGTTGTATTAATTTGCACGTACTTAGTATGTACTGAGGATAAACATTTTTTTCATATACTTATTGGCCATTAACATTTCCCCTATGAATTTCCCATTCATATCCTTTGTCATTTTTCTATGACACTTTTTTTGTCTTACTTATGTGTAGAATGTTAACATACACTAGACAGTAATTCAGATATGTGTTCCAACTATCTTTTGTCAGCCTGCTGTTTGACTTCTACTTTGGTTGGTCTACGGTATCCTCTATCCTACAAAAATTTTAAGTTTTGATCCAGCCAAATTAATATGTGCTTTCCCTTACAGTGTATGTTAAATAGCCCATGGAATAAAAAGGAAATCATAAAGGAATTGAGAAATATTTAGAAATGAATTACAATAAAAATACAACATGTCAAACTATATGTGACACAGCTAAAACCATACTCAATGCCAGGAAATGAAAAGGTTTAAAAATATATAAGCTAAACATTCAGTTGATAAAGATGGAAAAATCAACAGAACAAACCCAAAGAAAAAAGAAGGAAAGAAATAATAAAGAGCAGGAAAAATGAAATAGAGAGCAATAATTTTTAAAACTAGAAAAGATTCACAAAACCAAAAGTTGATTTTGGAAAGATTAATAAAATAGATAGACCTCTGCAAGGATAACCAAGAAAAGAAGGTACAAATAAGATACAGAACAAAAGGGGAGAAATAACCACAGATACAATACATATAAAAATAATAAATCAGTATTATGAACAATTATACACTAATAAAGTTGAAATCTGGATGGACTGTATAAAGAAGCTGTATAAACTATAAAAAGAAAAACTGAATAGAATAGTAAGTAGCAAAGAAATAAAAATGTAGCCCAAAACCTCCTCTCTACAAAAAAAAAAAAAAAAAATTACAGGCTTAAATGTACTTTTAGGAAAATTCTAGCAAATTTTTAAATTAATTCTTATCTTACAGAAATTGTTATAGAAAATAGGAGGAAAAAAAGTGAAAGCAGCCTAGATTATTTTATGAGCCTAGTGTAATCTTGATTCCAAGATTAGATAAGGAAAATACAAGAAATTATAGTTCCATATTACTTATGAAAGGTCCTTAACTTAAAGCAAAACAGAGCAAAATGATGAGTAACATGTATCCTCAAACGCAAGGAGCAGTCAATGCCTGAGAATTGATCACATTAATATATTCCAGAAGAAAAATCATGACGTATCAAAGAATGCTGAAAAAGCATCTGACAGGATTCCATGTATAACTAACACAAAAACAAAACCAAAGGACTACAAGGAAATTCCTTAACCTGGTACATGTTATATACTAAAACCTACAACAAACATTAAACTTCAAGTTGAAACTTCAGATACAGTCCCTTCAAGATTAGGAAAAAAACAGGACTGCCAATGGGAATGTAAACTGGTGCAGCCACTGTGGAAAATAGTATGGAGGTTCCTCAAAAAGCTAAAAATAGAACTACCATATGATCCAGCAATCCCACTCTTGGGTATATATTCAAAGAAAACAAAAACATTAATTAAAATGATATATACTCCCCAATGTTCACAGCAGCATTATTTACAACACCCAAGAAACAGAAGCAGCCAAAGTGTCCATTAACAGATGAATGGATAAAGAAGATGTGGTGTGTGTTTATGCACAAAACAAAACCACACACACACACACACACACACACACAATGGAATACTACTCAGCCATAAAAAAAAGAATGAAATTTTGCCATTTGCAACAACATGGATGGACTTGGAGGGTATTATACTTGGTGGAATAAGTCAGACAGAGAAAGAAAAATACTGTATAATATTACTTATATGAAGAATCTAAAAAAATTAAACTAGTGAATATAACAAAAAAGAAACAGACTCACAGATACAGAAAACATACCAGTGGGGAGTGGGAAGGGGGAGGGACAAGACAGGAGTAGGGGATTAACAGGTACAAACTACTATGTATAAGATAAATAAGCTACAAGGATATATTATAAAGCATAGGAAATATAGCCAATCATTTATAATGACTATAAATAAGAGTATAACCTTTAATAATTGTGAATCACGGGACTTCCCTGGTGGCACAGTAGTTAAGAATGCACCTGCCAATGCAAGGGACACGGGTTCGATCCCTGGTCTGGGAAGATCCCACACGCCACAGAGCAACTAAGCCCGTGTGCCACAACTACTGAGCCTGCAAGCCACAACTACTGAGCCCACGTGCCGCAACTATGGAGCCTGCATGCTGCAACTACTGAGCCCGTGTGCTGCAACTACTGAGCCCGTGTGCTGCAACTACTGAAGCCTACATGACTAGAGCCCATGCTCCACAACAAGAGAAGCCACCGTAATGAGAAACCCATGCACCACAACGAAGAGTAGCCCCCCCCCTCACCGCAACTAAAGCCCGAGCACAGCAACGAAGACCCAATGCAGCCAAAAAAAAAAAAAAAATTGTGAATCACTATGTGGTATACCTGAAACATATAATATTATAAATCAACTATACCTCATTAAAAATTTTTTCTAATTAAAAAAAAAATTTAAGAGAAAATCCACCACCAAAAAAAAAATAACCAGGAATGCCAATTAATATAACTATTCTTAAACATACTGGAGTTCTTGACAAACATCATAAGGAATAAAAAAGAAAGAAGATGACTGGAGGCTGGAGAGAAGGAGGGCTGAGTTGCCTCAGCTCAGGCCATCCTAGACCGGCGAGCTCCCAGCTGATCCACAGGCCACCACAAACAGGAGAGCAAAACGTGGTGGATGTAAATCAGGGAGAATTATGCAGCAGTTAGAAACAACAGATTACATACATACAAAGCAACATGCATGGATATTAAGAACAGTATTTACTAAAAAAAAGTAGGAAACAGAGCAAGAAACACAGTACCATTTCTATAAACTTTAAATTTACACAACAAAATATACACACTTAATACACTTTAAAAAATACCTATTAATCAAATTAAATTTGATGCTTATGAGGGAGACTGGATTTTTATATAAATAAAAAGGATAAAGAGGAATAAATCAATTGAAAAAAAAAAAGAGGGTATGAAACAGGGCTCTAGCTTTACTTTTCTCTTTATAAAAAACTAGCTATCCTAATATAATCTACCGAATAGTCCTTCCTTTCTATAAATCCGTGTCTATTATATACTAGGCATAAATACATGCTTACTCCTTCCGGGCTCTCTAGTCTATCCTACTCAACTATTCGTCTGTGGGCCAATAACACATTTAAAAATACTGTAGTTTTAGAATCATTCTTTATGAATAGGAGGGCAAGTACCACACACTTTGTTCTTTTGCAGAATTATCTAGATTATTTTTGGACCTCTACCTAAGAGTTTGTCAGATTCCACCAAAGACAAGTCCTCTTGGAATTTTGACGAGAACTGTATTGAATTTATAGATTAATAGGGGAAGAATTAACAGCTTTACCATGTCCAGTTTTCCATGTGTTTGCAGGTTAAAGAATAAAGTCAATGAAATGGTTTTGGTCTCTTTAGGTTTTCTATTTCCTCTTAAGGAAGCTGTGTATCTCTTCACTTATTTATGTCCCTCCATAAAGCAAAATTCTTATTTTTATAGGTATTGCATATTATTGTTAGATTTACTCCCAGATACCTAATTAAGTTTTAAAAACTATTATGAATGGGATCTTTTTCATTTCATTTTCTGATTGCTAGTCTTGTATACAGCAACACTGATGAACCTTCTAAGTAGTTTTAAAGTCTATACACTCTTTTAAATTTTGTGTGTAAACCTCGCAAATAACAGTGTTTCTGTTGTTTCTTCCCTTCTGATCTTTGTCTTTTATTTATTTTTCTTGCCTTATTTGCATTTGCTAGGCCTGCCAGTATAACGCTAGTTAATAAACATGGTAAAAGGAATAGTTTCCCCATTAATTATGAAATTTGCTATAGATTTTTAATATATATCCCTTATCAAGTCCCAATCCAGACTGAGTCATTTTTTTTGGCGGGGGGAGGGGGGCTGCCTTGGGTCTTCGTTGCTGTGCACGGGCTTTCTCTAGTTGTGGCGATCAGGGGCTACTCTTTGTCGCGCTACGCGGGCTGCTCATTGCAGCGGCTTCTCTTGTTGCGGAGCACGGGCTCTAGGCGCACGGGCTTCAGTAGTCGTGGCACATGGGCTCAGTAGTTGTGGCTCACGGGCTCTAGAGTGCAGGCTCAGTAGTCATGGCGCACGGGCTTAGCTGCTACGCGGCATGTGGGATCTTCCCGGACCAGGGCTCGAACTCGTGTCTCCTGCACTGGCAGGCGGATTCTTAACCACTGAGCCACCAAGGAAGCCCAGATTAAGAGTCTTTATCTTCAGAAGATGATGAATTTTAGCAAATGTCTTTGCATCTACTGAGATGATAATATGGGCTTTCTCCTTTAATCTATTCATATATGGTAAATTACATTAATAAATTTTCTAATAGTTAGCCTTCCTTGCCTTTCTAAGTATGTATTTAGTCATTACGTATTTTTTAATGAGTGGTGGGTTTGATTTGTTTTTTAACGCTTTCCCATCCATGAAATAACTTACTTTTTTTTTTTTTAATATATTTATTTTTTGGCTGCATTGGGTCTTCGTTGCTGTGCGCAGGTTCCGTCTAGTTGGCGGTGAGCGGGGCTACTCTTCGTTGTGGTGCGCGGACTTCTCATTGCGGTGACTTCTCTTGTTGCGGAGCACGGGCTCCAGGCGTGCGGGCCTCACTAGCTGCGGCACGTGGGCTCAGTAATTCTGGCTCAGGCTCTAGAGCACATGCTCAGTAGTTGTGGCACCACACAGCCTTAGCTGCTCCGTGGCATGTGGGATCTTCCCGGACCAGGGCTCAAATCCGTGTCCCCTGCATTGCCAGGCGGATTCTTAACCACTGCGCCACCAGGGAATTTGCTATTCTTAATTTAGAACATTTGTAGCTATGATCATACATAAATTCAGCAAGAAATTTTCTTTTTCTATACTAAGTCAGTGTTAAGGTTAAGGTTATACTAGCTTCATAAAATGAGTTGAAAAGCTTTCCCTCTTTTACTGTTTTCCATGACAGTTTGTACATGATAGGGATTATGCATCCCTTGAAATTTTAGAAACAGAACTGGGTCTGATAGATTTTATTTGAATGAGGGGATGCATATGGAAAATTAAAGACCTTAAATGGTTATTGATTTGCCTAGGTTTTCTATTTCCTTTTGAGTCAGCTGTAATTTATATATATATATATATATATATATATATATATATATATATTTTTTTTTTTTTTTAGCTGCTCACTTTGTAAGTTTTCAAATTTTCTGGCAATGGGTTGTTTATAGTATCTTCTTATGGTTTTTAAACTCTCTATTCTGTTGGTCATATTTTTGTTTTTAATAGTACTCGTTTTTCCTTATCTGTCTTTATAGAGATTCATCCTTTTTTATTAATTTTATGGTATTAATAATCTATTCTGTTCTATTTTCTACTTAATTAATATAGACTAAGTATTTCTTCTACTCAATTTGGATTTATTCTGTTGGTCCTTTATTAACATCTAGAGTTGAGCTGATACTAATTTTACCAACCTTTCTTATTTTCCAATTAACCCACTTAGAGCTATTAAATTTCTCAGTGAGGGGCTTCCCTGGTGGCGCAGTGGTTGAGAGTCTGCCTGCCGATGCAGAGGACACGGGTTCGTGCCCCGGTCCGGGAAAAGCCCACATGTCGTGGAGCGGCTGGGCCTGTGAGCCATGGCCGCTGAGCCTGCGCGTCTGGAGCCTGTGCTCCGCAAAGGGAGAGGCCACAACAGTGAGAGGGCCCGTGTACCGCAAAAGAAAAACACACAAAAAAATTTCTCAGTGAGTTCTGCTTAAGTCACATCTAAAAGTTTTGCATGCAATGCTCTGTTATTTTTAGCTACAAATGTTTTATAAATCTCATTTCCTCTTTCATCCATTAATTAGTGAGGGTTTTTTTTGTTGTTTTGGGGTGTTTTTTTTTGCGGTACACGGGCCTCTCACTGTTGTGGCCTCTCCCGTTGCCGGAGCACAGGCTCCGGACTCGCAGGCTCAGAGGCCATGGCTTGCGGGCCCAGCCGCTCCGCGGCATGTGAGATCTTCCCGGACTGGGGCACGAACCCACGTCCCCTGCATCGGCAGGCAGACTCTCAACCACTGTGCCACCAGCGAAGCCCTAATTAGTGAGTTTTTATTATTTTATTTTATTTTTATTTTGGCCACACTGCAGGGTTTGCGGGATCTTAGTTCCCTGACCAGGGATTGAACCCCGGCCCACAGCCCACAGCAGTGAAATCACCGAGTCCCAACCACTGGACCACCAGGGAATTTCCAATTGGTGAGTTTTTAGTTGCCAATATTATAAGTGTTTTGGTTGTCTTTTCATTGTTGATTTCTAATTTTATTGCATTATGATGAAATAGTATATTTTGAATGACACTGATTTTCCAGACACTGTTGAGATTCTTCTATGACATAGTACACAGTTAAAAGCTGGCCTGTATATAACTGGAAAAAGAAAATGGACAGAGTTGTATTTTATTCAATTAACTACAGTGTTCTATAGATCTCCAGCTTATAAAATTTGTTAATCCAGTCGTTCAATTCTTTGATGTCATTTTAAATTTTGTGTCTGCCTGATTTTTCAATTTTGTCAGAGTTTTTGTTTTTTGGGTTTTTTTGGAGGCAAGGAATACAACTTTATTCAGAAAGCCAGCAGACCATGGAGATGGCAGACTAGTGTTTCCCAACAGAGGTGTTTTGGAAGTCCCAGTTTTGCAGACATGTCCACTTCGCCTTGCAATTCTGAAAGCTTTTAATTAATTAATTTATTTATTTATTTACTTTGCCGCACCATGTGGCTTACGGTATCTTAGTGGATCTTCCTGCAGTGGAAGCGCAGAGTCCTAACCACTGGACAGCCAGGGAATTCCTGAAAGTTTTTACTTTAAATGCTATTTGAAGGCTATGTTGTTAGATGCATATAAGTTTATGATGATTATATTTTCTGGACTGCTGCTTTTAGCAGTTTGAAGAGCCTCTCTTTGTCCCAGTTAAAGATCTGCACCCTGAATTCTATTTTATTACAGCAGATTTATCTGGTATTTCTCTGATAAATATATTTTTCCATTCTTTTAATTTTGTTTTGTGTATCTGTTAGAAACAGCACAGACTCGTGTTAAGATCACAATTGGTTATTTTAATATAACTGATGTTTTGGACTATTTCTACAGTCTTGATTTTTTCAATAAATGTTTTATTTATTTATGGCTGCGTTGGGTCTTCACTGACGCACATGGTCTTTCCCTAGTCGCCGCAAGCGGGGGCTAGTCTTCGTTGTGGTGCGCAGGCTTCTCATTGCGGTGGCTTCTCCTGTTGCAGAACACAGGCTCTAGGTGCGTGGGCTTCAGTAGTTGTGGCTCGCGGGCTCAGTAGTTGTGGCTCGCGGGCTCTAGAGCACAGGCTCAGTAGTTGTGGCGCACGGGCTTAGTTGCTCCGCGGCATGTGGGATCTTCCCGGACCAGGGCTCGAACCCGCATCCCCTGCATTGGCAGGCAGATTCTTAACCACCGAGCCACCAGGGAAGTCCCTACTGTCTTGATTTATATTTCCATAGTTTTTTTCTGCTCTTTGTTGCCTTTCTGTCAGATTGGTTGAAAGTTTAGTTTACTCCCTAACCTACCCCCCAACTTAGGTATTTCGGAAGCCAGACCTTCCATTATTTTAGTATGCTCTAGTTGCTTAAAATAAATGTCCTTCTTTTCACTTCTCATCTTCTCCAGATCATGTTTCACACAGTTCCTAACTATTTAATCCAAAGGCCACCAAAATCTGGTTCCACTCTATCTTTCTAGGCTCACTTTTCTCAACCATATGCCTCTACCGAGCCTTATCTCCAGTTAAACTACATTACTTGTCAGTTTCTAAATAAAGTACAGAATTTCTGAAATTCTGTTCCGGTTCACGCTGTTTTCTGATTCACTCACTCATTCAACAGATACGTTATTCAAAACCTACTTGGTGCCTGGCTTTGAGCAATACCAGTAAACACAACGCATATGGTCTCTGGACTTATGAAGCACTGAGTGGAAAGACTAAACAATAAACACAAATGGAATAAAGTAAAGCTTCATGCATACATGAATTCTGATCAGTTTTAACTGGGAATTGGCTCCCATCGCCCACAGCGGTCACCGGACCACACAGCTACCAGCAGGTGGCGCCAAACCACCGAAGTCTGCCCTCAGACTGACGTGGACACCTTATTCTGAACCCTGGAACCCGCTCCACACACGCGCTTCCTCCCCCACAAAGACTGACTCGGGTCGTTTTATTAAACTCCCGAGAATGCCATTTTTATGTGATTTGAACTTTTTAGAACTACTTTCTACTTCATCATGGGAGTTTACTGTATCACAAGTTGTAGGTGCTAACCAAAACAGAAGAGGGAATGCGAGTCTCTGATGAAAATAACACCAACAGCCCTAGTTGATCCAAAAGATGACCAGGAACGAACAGCTGAAAAATGAAAAGCAGTATGTTCCAGAGAGAAAACGGCACACAAGAGCACCCTGGGAAGGTAACGCCTGGAGTAATGGAAAGGCGAAAAGACAACAGTGCGTGTGTGTGTCTGGGGTGAGGGTACTGTGTAATTCATCAGAGTATAATGCTTAAGAGGTTGGGCTCTGGAGCCCTAGCTGACTTGAAGTCCTTGCTCCACCACTTAAATAGATGTCTAGCCTGAGAAAGGCTACTCAGCCCAGGATTGCTGAAAGTATTGACTCTATCATTGTATAAAGCTCTAAGAACTATTCCTGGCAATAAAGAAATATGAACGATAGGGTTCTGTTTTTTGTTGCTATTATTGTTGTTACTGTCTCTAGATGGATGAGAGGAGAGCCCAAATTACTCAGTGTCTTGAAGGCCATGCTAGAAATCCTGACTAGTATACTGTGCACAGTTAGAACCAACAGAAGGTTGTGTGGAAGGGGATACCATGATTCAGTTTATAAATACTGGGTTGGTCAAAAAGTTCGGTTTTTTCCGTTAAGATGGCTCTAGTAGCGCTTAATTGTCTTTAACTTCATTCAAAACAATCCTGTCAGACTGTATTGCGACAGTTCTCATATCAGCACGCATTTTTTTTAAAAAAAATTATCAAAATTGGTGAATTTTTGTGTAGCGATTTTAATACTGAAGATGGAAGGGAAAAAAGCAACATTTTCGGCATATTATGCTTTATTATTTCAAGAAAGGTAAAAACGCAACTGAAACTCAAAAAAACAAGATTTGTGCAGTGTATGGAGAAGGTGCCGTGACTGATGGAACGTGTCGAAAGTGGTCTGTGAAGTTTCGTGCTGGAGATTCTCGCTGGACGATGCTCCATGGTCGGGCAGACCAGCTGAAGTTGACAGCGATCAAATCGAAACACTGAGAACAATCAACATTATACCACGCGGGAGATGGCTGACATACTCAAAGTATCCAAATCAAGCGCTGAAAATCATCTGCACCAGCTTGGTTATGTTCATCGCTTTGATGTTTGGGTGCCACGTAAGTTAAGCGGAAAAAACCTTCTTGACCATCTTGCCGCATGCGATAACGTTCCGTTTTTAAAACAAATTGTGATGGGCGATGAAAAGTGGATCCTGTGCAATAATGTGGAACGGAAGAGATCGTGGGGCAAGCGAGATGAATCACCACCAACCACACCAAAGGCCGGTCTTCACCCAAAGAAGGTGATGTTGTGTATATTGGTGGGATTGGAAGGGAGTCCTCTACTATGAGCTCCTTCCGCAAAACCAAACGATTCATTCCAACAAGTACTGCTCCCAATGACACCAACTGAAAGCAGCACGCGACGAAAAGCGTCCGGAATTAGTCAACAGAAAACCCACAATCTTCCATCAGGATAACGCAAGGCCGCATGTTTCTTTGATGACCAGGCAAAAACTGTTACAGCTTGGCTGGGAAGTCCTGATGCATCCGCCATAGTCACTAGACATTGCACCTACGGATTTCCATTTATTTCGGTCTTCAGAAAATTCTCCTAATGGAAAACATTTTGGTTCCCTGGAAGACTGTAAAAGGCACCTGGAACAGTTCTTTGCTCAAAAAGATAAAAGGTTTTGGGAAGATGGAACTATGCAGTTGCCTGAAAAATGGCAGAAGGCAGTGGAGGTGAACACATGTGTTCAATAAAGTTCTTGGTGAAAACGAAAAATGTCTTTTTACTTAAAAACCAAAGGACATTTTTGGCCAACCCAATATATCTTTTAAATCACCTGGCCTACAATGTGAAGAACGGTTTGCTTGGGGTTCCGGGGGTGGTGGGCAGGCATGAACACAAGACCTATTAGAAGGCCAAAGGCCAAAGCAGTAGCTCATATAAAAAATAACTACAGGTTGGACTAGGCTAGTAGCAATAAAGTTGGAAAGAAATTGGTAGACTTACGATACATTTGAAGGTAAAACTGACATGATTTGGTAAGGGACAAAAGGGTGGAAATGACGACTTCTCACAATACCCGCGCCCCCCAACCTTGAATAAAGTCTTCCTTGCTGGACTTTAATGACTGTCATTGAATTTTTTTTCTTTAACACTTCCCAAATGAAAGTTTATCTTTCCAGACTCAGCTAAAATATGAACTTTCCATTACAGGAACTAACAGATCTCTCTTCCGCACTCTTCACAACAGTCTTTAGGCTATAAAGAGTTGTTTTCTTATATATTTTCCCCAATAGAGACAAGCTCCTTTACAGTCAAGGCTACATCTGATTTCTTGTTCTAGCCCACACAAAAAAAGCGCGACACGCACCAAGGGCAGCCTCAGATAACCTCGCAAATGGCCTCAAAGCCAGGGCAACTCCTCAAGCTCTTTTCTTTCCTTGGAAGGAAATTCAGTCTGCTTTCTTCTCCTTTCAACTATTCTATCTCTGGAGATTCTGTTTCCCCTCAGATTAACTGTAGAATTAACTAGTCTTTCATTAGCCTCCCCATTTCTTGCAGCTGCCAAAAACCAGTATATAGGGATTCTTTTTGTTAAAGTGCTTGCTACTAATTCTATTGAAAAACTCCTGACTCCCTTTGTGAGTTGGTAAACTGAATGCACTGGCTTCTGCCCCTTACTTTTATTCCCATGGATGAGGTTCACCAAAAGTACTTCCTGTTTTGTGTGTGGAGGCCTCTCTTCCCAGAACATAGCCTGCAGATGAAGCCTAGACATAATAATCGGTGTCTTCTTACCTCAAATAGATAACTGGCACTTCTGAGGGCCTCCTAAGCAGGCCTGTAATGTAGCAATGGAATTAAAAACAAATGTGATTCTGCCAGCCTTGTTTTTTTCCAAACCAAACAGCTATAGTTTACTGTTGTAAATCCAAATAGTAACAGATGCTACCTGTTTGAGTTCTTTCTCCTCTTGAACCAAATCCTTGATTCCCTCTTCAAAAGAATTTTTTCATTGTAAGTTATTATTCTAAATCTTTATTTTATGAGGATTAAGTTGCAGAGGGGAAAAAAGGTGATTTTATATATATATATATATATACATATATATATATATATATAAACAGGATTCAGATTCTCCTAAAAGTCTTGTCAAACACCATGCGCACCAAGAAGTCCCATTTTGCTAACCAGTTTAGAGACATAACTCCTTTTTTTTTGATGTAAGACTTTCTAGGGTCATCTTTTGCAAGCTCATCTAGCGATAAGAAAATCTCTAAGTTCTAGTTAACAAATAATTCATATTGTTCAAATATATTCTTAAGTAAGTCCTGGAGGATAACTACTTATTATCATGGCTCAGTCTTATAGAAAACATATGAAAGCATTTCTCATAAAATTTAAAGATTTAATTGTTCATTCCTTTTAAGTAATATATGTATTTTGGCTGATCTACAAAGTAAAAAGAAATCAAACGTTCAGTTATGACCAAATGCTGAACGTAAACTTGGAGAATATGGGATATCTATTATAAAAACTGGTACTCTACACCTTAATAATGTCTAATGGAAAGAGAGGAAACTGGCTACATTCCTTCTTCCCTTGATATATACTCCATGGAAAAAAAAAATTACAGAAATGGAGAAAAATTTTTAAATAAAAATTAGTCCTACCTCATCTCCTAATCCACTCCCAAATTGTAACTAACCACTGCAAACACAGTTAGTTCTCAGCACTGTCCCCTTATTTTTGGTGAATGGGAAAGTCACTCATGTTTTTGATGGTACTGTACACACATTAAAAAAAAAAAAAAAAAGGTGAGATTTAGGAATGCTTAATTCCATTTGACTTGCTTCTCTGTCCCTAAACCCCTCTGCCTTAGCAGTCAACTATGCCCTTATGATAAAATTTAAATATGACCCATTACAATAGCAATAATGCAATCTGGAACTTATAAACTAACTACTACACCTGGCAATTCTTTGTCTTTCCTCACCTTTCCCCAACCCTATCTACTTCATACTATTATTTCCTCAAATGCTTGTTTTTCTCAACTTGGTAACCTTCTTTGAGGCCAGCCACCATGTTTTATTCAACTATGAATCACTTACTCCCTAGGAGTACTGTGCATAGAATAGGTACTTTGTACATGATAAATATTAAGTTTACCATTATCTCAACTGTACTTAAAGACTGACATATGGAGGAGGAGAAGGGAGAATTTATCTGCTGCTTCAACTGCTTGAAAAGAAATGATTCACAAATTTATTATTTTAACTTAATTGCTAATATTAACTCTAAACAACAATCTCAGGAGTTGTTAATTTATGTATTCTGATTTGTGACAAAGCAATTTTACACTATGGTGAATTTACATGTTTTCTTCACTAGAGTCTAAGTATTGCATGAATGCACACATTGCCCCTCTTGTCCACTGCTCTAGTCCCATGCTCTAAATAGTGCCTGGACTATAGCAGATGCTCAATGAACGTTTACTGGTGAACTAATTAACAGCAGCAATGCATTACATCACCTCATATAAGCCTCTTCACCCGCAAGAGCAATCTTTGTGATGGGTATACTATACACAGTAAGAAACCACAGGATTAACTGAGTTCTCACGATGGCAGAAGCTCTCTTTTGGTGCTATCATTCCCAACAGCCGAGGTAATGGTTCTGAAAGTATGATCCCTGGGCCAGCAGTATTGACATCAGCATCACCTGGGAACTTGTTAAAAATGCAAATTCTCCGGACTCCCCTGGTGGCCCAGTGGTTAAGAATCCGCCTGCCAGTGCAGAAGACACGGGTTCGAGCCCTGGTCCGGGAAGATCCCACATGCCGCGGAGCACCTAAGCCCGTGCACCACAACTACTAAGACCGTGTGCCACAACTACTGAAGCCCGCGCGCCTAGAGCCTGTGCTCCACAACAAGAGAAGCCACCGCAACGAGAAGCCCGCGCACCGCAACGAAGAGTAGCCCCCGCTCGCTTCGAGAAAGCCCGTGTGCGGCAACAAAGACCCAACGCAGCCAAAAATAAATAAATTTATATTTTAAAAAATGCAAATTCTTGGGTTTCCCTGGTGGCGCAGTCGTTGAGAGTCCGCCTGCCGATGCAGGGGACGCGGGTTCGTGCCCCGGTCCGGGAAGATCCCACATGCCGCGGAGCGGGCTGGGCCCGTGAGCCATGGCCGCTGAGCCTGCGCGTCTGGAGCCTGCGCTCCGCAACGGGAGAGGCCACAATAGTGAGAGGCCCGAGTACCGCAAAAAAAAAAAAAGCAAATTCTTGAATTCCAGCTCACTAAGTCACAAATCCTGGAGGTGGGGCTAGCGATCTGTGTTTTAACAAGCACTCCAGATGATTCTGACGTACGCTCAAGTCTGAGAGCCACTGGCCACAGAAATTTTTCTCATGGAAATAGAAGGGATCTCAAGCCAACAAAAAGGTCATAAAATACTAGATGAGGCTTTAAAGAAATGTACTTAATGTTCAAACATTAGAATGTTTTTAGAAGAAGTTAAATTAAGTCAGTCCATTAAGTGACATGAAAAACTACCAGTATATAGTTGAGAGGTTTTTTTTCCTTATCAGAGATCATAAAACTGTATTCAGATCCCTACTATGAGTTATTAAGGAAAGAAAGCAGAAATAAGGCAGAATATGGAGGACAGGTAAAATAAGACATGGATGAGATCTGGGAAAACTGTTTTTTAGATTCCAACTGAAATTTAGCACTTTAATTTTATACAAAAGTACGAACCACAGCAGTTTTCACAGTATCTGTGACTCACGACCGACAGAAATCATAAAATATTTTCGTATCATATTATAGTTGTTACATACATCTCAAAATATACGTTACGGTCACTACTTTGAAATTACAGCAGTAAATCAGATCTGCCACTAGATCTCATTATTTAATGCATTATTAAAGAAACATGTATTAATATGTCACAATTAAAGATAGTCTGAAAGCTACATTTCAATATATTTGGTTCCTTGGCAATCCTAGGTATTTCATATATTTAAAAACATTGTTCTGAGAGAAGGTCCACAGGCTTCACCATATGGCCAAAGAGGCCCACAATATAAAAAGATTTAAAAAACACACAAAAGTTAACAGTTAATAGCCGTGTTAAAAGTGTTCCTGACCTCCTCTAAGTTATGGGCCCCTTCACAAATCTGAGAAAACGTATAGACCTTTTTCCAAGTTTACAAAGGGGCATGGGGGACGCATCTGGGACAATGATTCCTTCTCCTGAAACAGCATTATACCAAAGCACCCACCTTTTGATCCCAAAAAGAAACGCCAGTTGTGCAAATACCTTAATCTCTGTAACTTTTAGCTTAGTGTGGGCAATGAGCACATCTATAGCCCACATCTGCAGAGGCAGACAGACAATTTAGTGGAAAGTGAGTAAGAATAGTCAAGTAGCTTAAAATTAGGGAACTGTGAATGAGGAGCTAAGGAGTTCAGTCTTTACTTTAGGTAATGCTTTGACTGTCTTCCTTTACTTTTCATTTTACAGTACTCAGTATTTTGGAAACAACAAAATTTGTATAAAAAAAATACTTTGTTTAAAACTCTTAAAAGGCTTCCCACTGCCCTTTAGATAAGGCCCAAAAAACAGGTACAAAGCTTTCAGAGTCCTCACCAGTTAAGATTTTACCTCTTTCGCCTCATTTTCATCCCCTTTCCTTCTCATAATCCATATTCTAGCCATGTTGAATTCCTTTCTGCAAACCAACTAGGCCATGCTCTCCTTCCTCCAGACTTTCAGACATGCTATTCTCTGCTTGGCTAATTGCTTCAGACCCTTCGAACCTGTTTAAATGTCACTTCCTCAGGGAGGCATTCTCTGACCTCCTAGCCATTCCCCTACTGTATACTCTCTAAACCTTTCATTAATCTTTTCACAACGCTAACTCGTCACATTTCATTGTAACAACGTGTTTAACTGTTCATCTTCTCCACAAAGCTGAAAGCCTGGTGAGGGCAAAGCCAGGGTTCACCACAAGATATTCAGCTGAGCCTGACATGCTGGTCCTCAGTAAGAGCTGGCTGAGGACTGAATGTATGGATTTGCCTAGAGACATGTTTTAAAGCATTCCTGTTTATGTATCTATGAAGTCTGAGCTATCCCGACTTGGCAACACTTATAACCTTGTGTGTTACTCATTTAAAATTCCATATAATCTGTATTCAGCCCTGTCCTCAGTCTGAATTAACAAAACTGTATTACTTAGACACATTGTTTGTTATATATAAAATTGGAAGTTAATTAGTATTTAAAAAAACAAGTCTGAGTGCAAAGGAATGAATGCTACTAGTTTCCCAAATTAAACAAATACCCTCTAATGATCGACTGTCTAGATATACTTAATTTTCCTTTTATATAAAATAGATGTCTCCTGAGAAGTATACAAATACCATTTAAAGTCATTCCTTTTCATTTGTTTTATTAATTGACAGGGCGGTTCTTGGCTTTTGGTCACTCTCCTTCACATAATCAATAATCTGTAAAACATATATTCAAGGTGCACTAAAACTCAGTGGCTACTTTAAAGAGCCCTTGAAGGATCCTGTTTTAAAATGATAGTTTAGAAAGCAGAAGAAGCTTCATTTCATTTTCTTTCTAGATCACAATTAAAAACTGACAATTATGATAAAACTCTACTTTTTTTTTTTTTTTTTTTTTTTTTTGGCCATGCTGCTTGTGGGATCTTAGTTCCCCGACCAGGGCGCAAGAAAGCACCGAGTCCTAACCACTGGACCACCAGGTAATTCCCAAGCTCTACCTACCGACTAAGTAAAAGCATCTTATTAAAACACTTTTTCATCTCCTATACGCTCCGTAATTTAATACCTTATATGGCTACTTTGTATACTGTTAAACAGTACAGTTAGATGGTTTTTTAAATGCCCTCTCTTAAATGACAGTAAAGAACTTAGAGATCATACTCAGCACATGGAGGGACTTCCACAACTGCGACTCACCTCCGTTTTCCATGAACCTGATATTTTAATATCCAATTCCCAGGTAATGGGAATTTCAGGATGATTCAGAATTACATGATAACATATTTCATTAATTCTAAGACGTACATTTTTTCAAATTTTGACATCTCTGAAATCAGGATGTATTTTACAGTCGACGATATCCTACAATTTGTAGTTGCCAGCACGTTTTTCTTTTAGTGGTCTAAAAGTAACGTTTCTTACAACTGATGGCATCTTAAATGAAATACTGTTAATAAAATATTAAAAACTTCTCTCTAATAAGGCTTTCTAACTAATCTAAATAATAGTATCATCATAATTCACACAATTCTAGAATCAAAACTAAATAAACTTAAGATTCACATTTTACCTTTTTAGAAAACTAGTGACCAGGCTAAATTCAAGAAAATAGATAATTGAAAGAAAACACTTCTTAAAAAATTATTTTAGGAAAAAGTATAGATTAGAGGCAGAAATAACACAAATGAAAAAAAGAAAGACTTGAAGATGTTCAGTCAGTGGTAACTTCGAAGGAAGTGAAGGCGGGAGACAGACTTAAAGTTCTGTCTAGAAGAAACAGATATTAGGGACACGGCAGGAGATTAACTTAGACGGCAGATTCCTTAGAGGGAAAAATACTATTATAATCTTTCTCCCTCCACAAGGAGGGATCCCTGTCACCCTTTAAACAAAAAATACGGAAACATAGCTGAAATCATTGTAGTTAAATGTAAAATTGCAAACATTCTTAATAAATTAAAGACCAACCTACCAGCATTGTCTTCCTTCTGGCTCAATCTGTTTCACCTTCAGGTAATCCTAGGGTAGGGGCTCCTTTTCAGATCCCCAGTTTTTCATGTCGATCTTCTACCTCCCTGTGGCAACAATATTTTCTAATTAAAAGAGTCCTTTTGTGCCACAGGGAGGATTTCTGATGGTATAACACATACAAAAGTTATCACAGCTCAGCATGAGGTCAACCTAGTCTTGAGAGTCTTCAAGAAAGAAATCTGGTTCCTTATCTTATTTTTCAATAGAAATCTGGTTTTATTTTTTAAAACTGCATTTCCAAAACCTGAACTTTCATTTATTTAAAAAAAAAGCACTACTTTCTTGTTGAAGTATATAAAAACTCTTATCATTCATCTATCTTTTCAACTAACCTCTAAACACAATTTTGTTGATCACAAAAAAAAAAAAAAAGTTTTCTAAGTTCTCTTGATAATTACTTTAACTAATAAGACCAACCTTTTATGTTTTGATACTTGGTTAAAAACCAAAGTCCTGTTCCCAATGAGCAGAAGAGAGAAGGAGGAAGCTACCAGATCCCTCTGAGCCAATGTCTGTTAGTAAAAGTTAATAAATAAGTCTACGTGTATTACATGACATGATGTGAATTATGCTTAAAATGTACATTAAGAAAGACCAGCGGGAAGTTTAGAAAAGTGGTAGTTACTGTGCCTTCACTGGTAAGATTATGGGTGATTTTCACTGTTTATTCTTTGTAATACTTTCCAGTTTTTCCAATGAACAGGTATTGCTTTTATTATTTAAAAAAAAATCAAATTTAGGTGTAAGCAAGAATGACTAAAACTTACTGTGATTTTAAGATGAAGTTAATCTCAGCATGACGACATTATGGCCTTGATATATTTTGGATGACCATATTTACGTTTTCTGGATGACTACCTTTTAATATTTTAAATAACCCTACGGTATTCAATATTTAGCATATAAACAAAAAATAAAACATATTTAAGATTTTACATAGATGGTTCTTCATTATACTGCAATTCTAAGTCAAAACTCAATTTGCTTCAGTCTGTATTTCTCAACAGCTATGTGTTAAAACTCTGTATTATACGCTCTATTCAACAAAATAAAAACATGGGCTCTCTACTCAGGGGCTTGTATGGCTCGCTTTGAAAACAAAAGGAGTATACACACAAGAACAGTGTAAGAAAGTCAGTGATCATGTGTCTAAATCCAGATGGTCTCACAGAAGATCAGGAAAGGGAGGGTTTCACATAGGCCACAATTGCTGTGGACAGCTTCACGTGGTTGGGCCCGAAGGAATGGATAATACTTAAAGACATTCTTGATAGGAAACTCTATTTGAGCAAAAGCTCAGAAGCATAAATAGCACAGCCATGAGAAGGGCAGAAAGGAAGACTGCTAGAATACAGTGTTTCTGTAGATAAGAAGGCCAGATTTAAAAGGCTCTACTTCTGGATGATTCCGTGAGTCAATGAATTTGGTAGAGGAGTGGACTTGGAAATCTGATAGACAAAGAGCTTCAGCAGAATGATAAATGCAGATCCCAGAGCACAGTAAGTTAAGGAAGGAATGAGGAGGAAAAAGAACAGACTTAAGGTATAAAACATTTGTCGTTTTCAAAAGTCAAACTGAATGGAAAGAGAAAACTACAACAGAGAAGTATTAAACAAATGTTGTTTTAACGTATAAAAGACCTTCTCCACATCTGAAGGCACAAGGAAAGGTCTTAATGAAGTTAAGGAACACTTACAGAACACTTACATCACAAGCGCTGTGCTTTATAGGTTTATTTTATATAACCCTCACCACACTGAATTCCTATTTTACGACAGGGAGATAGACTCTGAAACAGTTAAATACTGCCACGTAAGTGATAAAGTGGAAACCTGAAACCAGGACTAACTACCCCAATCAATATTCTTCCCTTTCCTAAGTAAAGAGCCGCTTAAAAGGCGCAGAAGAAAAAAAAAACAATTTAAGCGCAGGATTAGCCACCCAGGATTTTTTTATTAGATTTGACTACTCTTCGGCTCTTGTCTTCAAAATGTAAACATTCCCTAAAGTTAGTTTCTTAATTCTGTGTCCTTTGTTCTCTATCACAGAGTGACAAATACAGAATTTAAAAATCCTCCCCTTGGGGAAATCTCTCAAGTTCCTTCCCCCTTGGAGTTTTCATTTATTTCCGTGGCTTCAGTGAGGATGATCCCAAATTGGTCTCTGCTTGACGTTTGTGTACTAAGCTTCAGTTGTACTAGATAACCTTTCATTTGCCCCTACGGACCTATAGTCCACCCTTCGCTCTCTCCCAGGAGGCTGACTTCCCTGGCTCCCTCTCTGTGGCACTGCCCTCAAGTCAGCTATGTCCTTTGACCAAAGGTCCCAGATTCTCTCAAGGTAACCCTTTCTCCAGGGCTCTCCTTCTGGGTTCCAGTAACCCTTCCCTCTGTTTGGCCCTTAGGCCAAAGGACAGAAACAGCTCTGCTACTGCTAGCTCTGGAGTACCACCCCCATCACTTATGGTTACCCTACACTTGCCGACACATTTGTAACTAGCCATTTATTAAAACATCCCTTAAATTATCCTAATTTGAATATGCCCTCTCTTTTGTGATGGGGCACTGAACATACATTTGTACATCTTCAAATACCTAATTATTTCCCCTTAGATGCTCTGCTTCAAATTAAAATCAACATGCTTATTACCAAACTTATCTGCTTCCCCAGTCTTGCCTTCCTCAAAACCCTTTATGATACTTGCACCATTATTAGGGTCAAAAAACTGAGTAATACCTTACCTATCTATGTTTCTCCCCCTAATCTATCATGCCTAGTCTTATTAGATCTTACATAGTAGAAGTGCTTATATAAGCCCCTTCTGTTCCTATTGCTTCTACCTTGTTTTAATACTTCTCAAGCCATCCCCAAGTCATACATACTACAAGAGCCAGTCTTTCTGCCTCATCTTTTCCCTACAATTCATTCTCTATCTACTGAGATACTGATCACTTAGTACTTTCTACTCAAAACCTTCCAAATCTTTCTCTCTTATATGGCTAATTACTAACTCTTAGGTTCAAATCACAATCTAGTCACAGTTCTTAACGGAACCTCCTATTAATATCTTATTTACTCAGTATCTTCTAAACGTATCTCAAATTTCTACACCCCACCCATTTGTTAACTATATTTCCCTCAGTCTACGATCCTTTCGCCTACCTGCTATCTGCCCAAAAGATCCTACCATTTGTCCTCCTCCTTTCTCTAAAACACTCCCTAATGCTGTAAGTTGAACTTTCCTCTTCTGAAAATTTCTTTGAATTTGTATAGTGCTCAACTGATTCTACACTGCTTTATATTGTGATTATAATATATATATTTTATCTCCACAAAATATAAATTACTACCACCTTGAGGGAAAAAGACATGTTGAACACAGTGCCCCAGCACATAACAAATACAAAGTATTTATTGATATATTCTCATAAATTAAAGTGGAAGGTGATGAGGATAAATATAGTTTAAGTTAAGGTGCAAGATGAAGAAGCAGATTCTCAACAGCTCAATCTTTGCAGCCAAGTCTTAAAAGATTTCCAGCAAAACTTACCTATTATTGATTGCATTGGTATAAACTTGTTACTTTTTACATGGTAATCTGTAATAACTCATTAAAATTTATATATATATAAAATAAATATTATATATATATATATATATATATATATATTAAGGAATGAACATAAAAACTGAATTTCCACATCTTAGTAGGGAATCCAAGAGACTCCAGAGGCCTCCAGACACTGCTGGACTCTGCAGCCACTGGCAGAGGTACTTCGGCCTGCCGGAGTCGAGACCACCCTTCATGCACACGTCATTACTACTCCTCAAAGGCTCTTGATGATTACTAAACTTCAGTTATTATCGAAAAGCAAGTCACAGGTTTAGATGAATATGTCTATTTTTAAAGTTTTAAAATATACTTGGTTTTTCCCATATAATTTAAGAGAGGATTACTATTACACACAAGCCCTGTGAGGGAAACGTAGATGTTCAGTCTATAAAAAAGTGAAGCAAGATAGCCTATAATTACTACTAACAAAACGAGAAATCATTTTATACACAAAATAATGAAGACAGCTAAATGTACATCATTATATGACTTCAGTACTCCTGCCTGCATACTGCAGGAGTATGCATACTACATGCATACTACATGCATACTACTCCTCCATGCATACTGTTTCTGGTCTGGATATATATGCATGGGTATACAGGAATACAGGAAAAAAAACTTCAATGAGAACACGCAGAGGACTGATATAACAGATCAATAAATATAATTACGAACGCTTTTTAGACTAATATAATCTAAATCATAATGTAGGAGCATTCCAGGTAGTATCTCCTAGACGTACAAAAGGAAATCTTATTCTCTACAGATCTTACTTCCACCAACTCACCAAACAGAAGCTGCCGCAGCCATCTTACAAATATCCCTTTCCCTCACTTCCCAGTCACCGTCCTCTCCAAAACCTACATATACCTGGGATTTAACTTAAAACTTTATTGTCACCACAAGAAACAAACCCAATCCTAATCCGCTACCTAAAAGGAAATATGCGTTACGTTAAGTCACAACAACCTTTCTTCAGGAGAACGAAAATTTACTTGTATTTCAACTCATTTAAAAGTGCATTTTAGTCTTTAAGTAGAAACAAGATTAAGCTCAGATTAACTGATTCTGAACTAAACTACACATATTAACAAGCTTACTAAGTTACTATGAGCCATGCTGTTTTTAAATAAATTAGTATATTGTAGTCTCCAAGTTCTGCAGGCCTTATGATGAATAAGTGTGAGTGTTATTAAACTGTTCTGATTACGGATATACGGGCAAGTAGTTTTCAGTCTGAATTTGGCGTTGCCTTTAAAAGAGCTGTATCTGAATTCTGCATTTGACAGTGTTCTTCTATAAGGAGAGCCAAGAACAGCTACACTATACTCGTCTTATTTTTAGAAGTAATATGGATTTTAGAGGTAAAGTGGGTTTTAAAAAATTCGTGAGCCAGAATGGAATTAAAAAGAAAATGTAAGATGAACTTCTCAGGTTACTTTTAGACTATTTTAGAATAAGGTAAGTTATTTACCAAAATTTCCTTTTAGTGTTGAAGAAAAATAAACCTAAAAAACATTATCAAGTATTCAAAAACTACTTTTAAAATACCACAAAATTAATTGTTCTTTTATCCAGACTTTGTACATCCTCTTTTTTCAATATTATAGTCACTCATATCTTTGCCCTGCAAATGATACCATCACCCTCAGAGAGTTCAAGAAGACGAAGAAAATAAAATCCCTTAAATGGATTATATTCGCTTCCTATTTGGAATTGTTTTTACCAGATTAATTTAAATGAATGAACTGCTGACCATCAAGTGTACAATGAATAAGATTTGGTCAACATGCTCTGGTATTTTAACGTGAATTTAAATTTCTACTGATGCAAACGTGGCACTGTAGTTTTCAGTTTTCAAAGTTTCCAATTTGCTACCAAAATCAGTCTTCCCTTTTTTTTTTTTGATCAAAACATTTTCCAGAAATTTCAATCAGTTCTACTTTCTTCATTCAACTTAAGCTATCATACTTTTTTCTTGTCCCATTAGTTTTCTATTTAGTTATGCTCCTATAATAAAATCAGTTACAATATCTACTTCAAGATATCATCCTGCATAATACTTTTGTGAGTTCTTCTTATTCTTTTCCTCAAGAAGAAAATTCATCTCTACCACTAACCTTCTAGCTTCGGACTGGAAAGCTGTCCAAACTCTCAAAAGAAAACATACGTTATCTTCCTGCCACCTGCACTGGAAATCAAGTACCACTCCAGACTACAGTCACAAAGACTTTATGAAGTGTTTAGCCACCTGTTTCGATAAAATGACTTGATTACCACCGCACGTGGGGTTTGCTGGCACTGTTGTCATCACTGCTCCAAAGAGCAAGGTAGGGCTTCCCTGGTGGCGCAGTGGTTGAGAGTCTGCCTGCTGATGCAGGGGACACGGGTTCGTGCCCCGGTCCGGGAAGATCCCACATGCCGCAGAGTGGCTAGGCCCGTGAGCCATGGCCACTGAGCCTGTGCTCCGCAATGGAAGAGGCCACAACAGTGAGAGGCCCATGTACCACAAAAAAAAAAAAAAAAAAAGAGCAAAGAGCAAGGTAACTTCCAACCCCTCAGCTCAACCAAAAAAAAAAAAAAAAAAGAACTAGGGAGTGCTACTGGGCCTCAACAAGCAGAAAGACATCAAATACACAAAATTTTTAATCATGAGACTTTGCTACATTTCAAGAAATTTATCTAAAGTATTAAGAATTTTTATTAGGATTGTAAACCAAATATAAGGATTCTTTTTCTCTATTAACTGATACAGATAAATTTAATGTTTATTATTATAAAATTGTCACTATAATCCTTCTGGTAAAAAACTCTTTTTTCTTTATGGTCAATGGCAAAAATGAAAAGGTTTCTCCAAGAATTATACATACTAATGCCCAATTAAACAAACAGTTATCTCACCACAGACATATTGAAATACCAAAATTTCTAAGAAGACAAAAAGGGAAGAGGAATCTGATTGATAGACTACTACAAAGATGCTTCTGACCTAGGAAAAAAGAAATCATACTGCTCTGATATTGGTTAAAAGAAACTCTAATCTACTATGGAATGAGAATACCGTATTTATTTTTTGAATTAAAAAAAATCTAGTATACTAGTCTACTGACGTCTACAAATAAATAACAACTAGTCAATATTTCCACTCCCAGAAACAAAAAATGACAAAAATAGTTTTATTATTATGGGTCTGTAATTTTGTCCTTAGGGTCCGTGATATGAGACTCTGTTGGACTTCAAAGAATTATAATGTAGAACTTCATATATATAAATTCCCTTAAACAAGAGGTGTTTCACTTGTTTCCAAGCTATACTAAATAGCATTAAAAAGAGGTTTTTCGGTATATTATTCAATTGGCAATAGTAATGTTGACACTTACAAAATGAGAAAGTTATAAATAATGAACATTTAATGAGATGTCTACCTGTTTCCACATTCTCGGTCTCAACTTCTTGTTCTTCTGCCACATCTTGCATCATATAAGTCTCATCATCATAAACCAGAACCTGGGCTGCATAGCCCTGCTCTAATCTGGCACTTGGAACTGGCTCCACAATCACTGCTGGATATTCAGAAACCTTTCCACTTTCCTACAAGAGCAAATTTAAAAAACAATCAACCTCTTTATTCACAAATTCTGGATTCACTTATAAATCCTTGAGTTCATATAGTCTCAAGGAGTTCAAACGAGTGTCCCGTATTATAAATATGAATGTAAAAACCAAAGCGAGAGATGAGAAGGGCTAATTTTAATAATCTTTTCACGTCTCAAGAGGTGAGACATATATTAAACATTTTAAATAATCAGGGCTTTAGGATTAAGATGGCAAATTAGAAACATGCATATAATTTCACTCTCTCATGAAAGCCCACTAAAATGCTATAAAAGACTTTTTCAGACATAAACTCGTAAGAAGGGATAAGAGCAACAAAATCTTGAAAGACTGAGAGTGGACGGATGAATATTATTAAGTGGTTTAGCAGACCCAGGAAAGCCAAATCATAGCCTGGCAGCAAAAAATAAATGAGACACAACACACTTTACACTGGAGAATCCACAGAAGGCAATACCAATTCCTTCTGGAAACAGAGGAGCAGGAGGTGACGGACAAAGAAGAGGGGGGTTAAAGCAAGGAAGATTCCAGGAAAGTTGTCTGAAAAGCACTTTTATTCCTAGACCTGCTCCCTCCTCCATGATGCTAGACAACGGCCCCTTCCCCACCTCAGCAGAAGACTGGAGAGTTACTTTCTGGAGAGAGAAAAACAAGAGCATCTTTGAGGTATAAAGGCACATTCGCTAGTATCAGTGCGGTACCAAAAACAGAGTTCCCAATCAGCTTTTTCGTCCTCCACCTTTAACCATGAGCAGACAGCCAAGTATTACTGTCACCCAAGGAAACACCAAGGAAACGCCTCTAACACAAAACATATCATTTACATACATATACATTTATATATTCATATTTTTCACAGAGGTAAGAGAAGCTATATCCATAAAACAGGAACAGAATACAATTTAATAAAGAACATTAAAAAAATAAAGAGTTCTTAGAAATTAAAAACACAGTAGCTGAAATGAAAAAAGAGGCATGGAGAATAAAATTGAGGCAAGTCTTCCAGGAACCAGAGTAAAAAAGATATAGGAGAGAAGCGGGGGGCTTCCCTGGCAGTCCAGTGGTTAAGAATCTGCCTTCCAATGCCAGGGACACAGGCTCAATCCCTGGTCGGGGAACTAAGATCCCACGTGCCGCGGGGCGACTAAGCCCGCGCTGCAACTACTGAGCCCACGCCCCACAAGGAGAGAGCCCACACTCAGCAACTACTGAGCCCATGTGCCACAACTAGAGAGAAGCCCACACGGCACAATGAAGAGCCTGTGCACCACAGTGAAAGATCCCACGTGCCTCAACTAAGACCGGACGCAGCCAAAAATAAATACATTAAAAAACCAAAAAAAGACTGCTCTTCAAATGCAGGGGCTGTCGGTTCAATTCCTGGTCAGGGAACTAGGATCCCACGTGCCTCGGGGCAAAAAAACCCAAAAAGTCACAGGGAGAGAAACAGGAACACTGTTAGAGGACCAGTCCAGGAGGACCGATATCTGAATAACAGGAGTTCCAGAGACGGGGGCGGGGGAGGTTGGAAGGAAATGAAAGAATTGCAGAAATTTTCCTAGAGCTGAAGGATGTGAGCTGCCCATCTGAAAGGGTCTACCAAGTGTTCAGTATAAACAAATAAAGAATGAGACCTACACTGAGGGACACCATTGTGAAATATCACAATCAGGGAACAAAAAGATTCCATAAGATTCCTGAAAGAGAATACAGGTCACATACAAAGAATCAGGACTCAGACTGCAGTCTTCTCAAGTCATATTGGAAGGAAGATGACAATGGAGACATTTCTTCAAAATTATGAAGGAAAATTATTTCCAACCAAGAATTCTTCACCCAAACCATCTTATGAAAGTAACATAAAGATATTTTCGCAGACATAAAAGACCTCAAAATGTTTACCTTCCATGCATCTTTTCTCAAGAAGCAACTGGAGAGAGTATTCCACCACAAAAGTAAATGTTTAGTAAAGACGATAACTTAGGGTACAGAACATAGAAGATCCAATATGGGAGAGAGACGATGGTAATCTTTCGGAGGACTGGATTGTGAAGAGAAGTTCCAGGATGCCAGCTGTGCACTGGATTTAAAGGGCAACTAGTTCAGTTGTAGTGACGTGACTCCTGAAACTGTCATCACCAAGACAACCACTGACATTGTTCCTAAGGACAGGATGCCCAGATAGGCCTACTCCAGATTTTTATTTATATCTGGCTTGTCTTGATGTACCTACTCACTCCACCCTGCCTTACTTCCTGGATCAGCTGAGACCACTCATTTTCACCTCCCAGATGAGGTAAAGATTCTGCTTTAATCAATTGCTAAGTGTTGGAAGACCACAAAGGGCTCAGAATCCAAAAATAAAGAACAGCACTCTTCCCATGTGACCGTATACTTGCTGAACAAGCCTGCAATACCCAGCCCATACTAGAGCAATGACAGGTACCTGACCAAGATGGCGTCCTATGTTTCCAAAATTAACTCATTACACTGCTTAATGATTACCTGAGTAGAAACTCTTCAAGCTCAGTGAACCTGACGCCTGACTAGTCAGCTTGTCTCCTGGAAGCTTTCATCTAACTACGGTAATGCTGCCCCTTCCTAACTCAGTGAGCTTAGTACACTATTCATTTTTTCAAAGTAAACGATACATCCACAGACAATAAAACTGTAAAGAAAAGTAAAAGAATGTAAACACATTAAGTCAGGATAATGGCACCTCTGGGAACACGGATGGGGATAGGAGGTGGGGCACACTTAGTATTCTAAAATACTAATAATTACTAGTATTACTAATACTAAAATACTAATAATCTAAAATACTAATAATTTCTACTTTTTAACCTGAGCCATAGGTAATATGTCCTCTTTTTGTTATCCTTAAGTTGAAACATACATATTTTATACACTCTTGTTTTGTATAACACATTGCACAAAATTTTTAAATAAACCACAAAACATAGATACAGTGACTTTTAAAAAAGCCAGTACACACTGAATATTAACCTTGAATTTCCTACTCTGTATCAGACAAAGGATGAGTCCAACTCGCTAACATTAGAAAAAAACTCTTTTTCACAAATGGGGTACACTGACAGTTGAATCTTCATTCATGCTCCTTGATCAGCTTTATAATCACAGCCCACAGTCAGTACCACCCAGCTAAACAACAGCTATTAAAGAGAAGCATGGGATAGGTAAAAACTGACGAGGTCTCCACTCATCAGAAACTCAGGAGGCAACATCGTGAGCAGCATTTAAACTAGTATTGACCCAAGCAATGAATATTTACATATAGTGCAAGGGACTTATAATTTCTTTCATTCTTCTAAAATCTAATAGTATTTTTAATAGTAACATTAATCTCAGATTATCTTCTACTGTGAACTCCCCCACCCATACCCAACCAGTAGGGAATAAATTTTCTAAACTGTGAAATACTTGAGGACTAGAATTCTGTACAGGCCAATCCCTCTATCTATACTCTCTTCCCCACCAACTAGGATTGAGGACCCATTCCTTAGTTGGGTTTTGTCTTGTTTCAATATTTCTATGGTTCCTTGCCTTTAACCATAAAAAAAGCAAAAATCTTTATTAAAAATGTTCAACTCTTCTCTCTTTTAAATGAACTCCAGATCTTTGCTTCTTATTCCTGTACACACCTCTGAAAAAAATAGTCTAACTCCTTGACTCCTTATCTACATATACCTTGTATTCTAGATTCTACCACCTCATTGATACTACTCTCTCAAAATGTCAGTAAGGACCAAACTCTACTTCAGTTTTCATCCTCCTTTACCTTTTTCTGCAGACTCTTATACACTGACCAGCTCCTCATTTTTTTAAAATTAATTAATTTATTCATTTATTTTATTTTTGGCTGCATTGGGTCTTCATTGCTGCGCGCGGGCTTTTTCTAGTCGCGGCGGGCGGGGGCTACTCTTCGTTGCGGTGCGTGGGCTTCTCATTGCAGTGGCTTCTCTTGTTGCGGAGCACGGGCTCTAGGTGTGTGGGCTTCAGTAGTTGTAGCATGCAGGCTCTGTAGTTGTGGCTCACGGGCTCTAGAGCGCAGGCTCAGTAGTTGTGGCGCACGGGCTTAGTTGCTCCGCGGCATGTGGGATCTTCCTGGACCAGGGCTCGAACCCATGTCCCCTGCATTGGCAGGCGGATTCTTAACCACTGCACCACCAGGGAAGGTCCAACCAGCACCGCATTTTTAAAATTCTTTCTTTCATCGTTTTTGTTCTCTTTCTACCACGCTGCTTTTAAGCATCTCCTCTTGACTCTTCTTCCATTCCCAGTGACTCAAATGTAGCCACATTACCAAGGTTCTGTCCTCAGCACCTCCTTTCTCTTTACTCTGTATTACCTTCCCAGGCAACTCCACCCGTTCTTACAGTTTCAAATAGCACGTCTGTACTAACAATTACTAAATATCTATCTTCTACCCTGGCCCATCTCCTGAACTCCAGAACCAAATTTTAAATTACCAACTTAACATCATTATAGGAATGTTCAGCCAATACTTCAAACTTAACATGTCTAAATGGAACAAATTATCAACATCTCTCCCTGTTCCCCCACCCTGTGTTCTTCTCTAAACCTCAGTTTCTTCATATTTAAAAAAAGAGGTTACAATAATAACTCATACCTCACGAAGTCCCTTGAAAATTAAATGCCACAAAGTACTCAGCACAGTGTCTAGCACAAAGTAAGTACTCAACTAGTGATATCCATCATTACACTGTAACCATAGTAATAGTATTTAAACCTACTACTTGCTCTCAGCTTTGGAGGGCATCTTCTCACATTACAATCAGAATTTTTTGTATTACTTCTCTACACAAAAAGTTTTCATGAATACCCTTTTGTCTTAAAGGAAAGTTGAACATACTAAACAACGGTTTTTTAACATTCTGTGAAATATAACCTTCAACCTACCTGTTAAGTGTTGATCTGTGTCTCCTAAAAGATGCTGAAATCCTAACCCCCAAATACTGATTCACTGATTCAAAGCAGTGAATCTGAGATGATC